>NC_051445.1:1589208-1603509 GCF_001649575.2 Kryptolebias marmoratus
CTGAGGGACACAGGGACAGAAGGACTGAGGGACAGAGGAAGAGAGGGACTGAGGGACACAGGAACCGAGGGACTGAGAGACTCGGGGACTCAGGGACTGAGGGACTGAGGGACACAGGAACACAGGGACTGAGGGACTCAGGGACACAGGGACAGAAGGTCTGAGGGACACAGGGACAGAGGGACTTAGGGACAGAGGAAGAGAGGGACTGAGGGTCTGAGAGACTGAGGGACTGAGGGACTGAGGAACACAGGGACACAGGGACACGGGGACACAGGGACAGAAGGTCTGAGGGACACAGGGACAGAGGGACTTAGGGACAGAGGAAGAGAGGGACTGAGGGTCTGAGAGACTGAGGGACTGAGGAACACAGGGACACAGGGACACAGGGACAGAGGGACAGAAGGACTGAGGGACTGAGGGACTCAGGGACACAGGGACAGAAAGACTGAGGGACACAGGGACACAGGGACAGAAGGACTGAGGGACACAGGGACACAGGGACAGAAGGACTGAGGGACACAGGGACAGAAGGACACAGGGACAGAGGAAGAGAGGGACTGAGGGACAGAGGGACTGGGGAGAAGAACATGACATTTATTATGATTATTATTATTTATTTATTTTTAGTTTGTACCTAAGAAAGTAAACAGCTCCTGTTTTTGTCTCGTTGATGGAAGTGATAAACTGCTCCTCCTGCTTCTCTGAGCAGGATGCTGGCAGGCATCAAAGTACAGGTTTGTACCTAAATAAAACATTGAATCACTGTGTCCTAAACTTCATCCTTTTTTATGCATTTTTGTAAAATCGAGGCGAAGCTCAGGTGTGAAACACACGGAGAGGAGCTGGAAGCCACTGGTTGGTGATAACAGCGGAGGAAAGCAACAAAAAGAAACTGATTGGTGGTCAGGCTGGAGCTGAAGCTTTACAGTATGAGGCGAACTTAAAGCGCCGCAGCGGAGCTGAAACTGATTGAAGTGACATTTACAGGTGACTTTTCAAGCTGTTTAATGTGCTGCAGCTGTGGAGCTAATTAGCTGTTAAACCTGCGTGAGAACTGCGGCGCACTTTTACCTGGAGGCTGTTTCTTTTCAAATTTAGGACAAAGTGAGCGTTCACGTAAGGGAAATTATTAACAACACGATGGGAAGATAAAGGTTTAAGACTCTTTTGTTAATCTAGCTCAAACTTTTAGTTAGTTTAGAGTTTAAAGTTTACCAAACATAAATATTCTTTGTGAGAAGACAATAGTTTTCAGGAGACAATGAAAGAAATGCATCCATGGGCGCCTCCAGGTAATCTAATCTGGGGGTCAGTGATTAAACAGAAGCAAGGACAGAATTTTATGCCGTTGTCTATTTGACTAATGCTGCAAAATGGGAGTTCTAAAATCATCTTTTGATATAGTTTATCTTCCTATTTTACAGCTGATATTACTAACTGAGAACATCACAGTCACTAAATAAGTCATCGAAGCGTGTCCTCTCCCGTCCTCTCCTGTCCTCTCCTGTCCTCTCCTAAGAAGTAATATGCATGTAGCTTTTCCACTCAGTTCCAGTTTTATTTTTAAGAAAACATCAGACACCTTAGGTTGAGTTGCTGGGGGATTAAAACAGTCTAAGTTCTCGGATTGCCCCCACAGAACTTCTTCACCTCCAAGCTTTATAATAAAGGTTCCTCCTACGAGACAAACCAACATTAATTAAAGTTACAATCAAATATTACATTTATGTGCACATGAAAACATCCTATAGCACCAAATGTTTTGGTTGTTTAGAAATAAACGCGGTTCATCTAATAAGTAGCACAACAAGCGGTGTCTTAGAGGTGCTACAAGCCAAGTCAGCTGTTCCATGAATGTTTGAAGGACTGGTAACGTTCTGCTGCAGGTGAGAAGGCGAACAAACACCGTCATGTTTCCCTAAGTGATGTTTAAATTGAGCTGTGCTGAAACTCCCGCTGCTTCCTGTGTCAAAATAAAGTCAGCGTTAAAACAGAACATATTAAAAGTGATTTAGTCATTAGCCAACCTGCTAATGCTAAGCAGCTAACATGACATAGTAGTACTGCAACATCAGCATAACACAAACCAAGCTACACAATTCTACAACCAGATGGAGAGAGATTCATTAGAACCGTATAAACGTGTCGGTGTGAAGCCTCGACTGCTCTGAATGTTTTCTCCTCCATTAAAAAAATAAAAAAGTGTGCAGAAATTAAAAAACAAACAAATAAAAGTAGATTTCCTTGAAGGAACGCACATTGATCTGTTAGCACTCAGAGTCTGTGTTGGGGATGACTCTCAACTACGACCACAACAAATTCAGTTGTAGATATTTTGGTGTTCGTTAAGGTTGATTAGCTGCGGCAGCCATCTTGAATCAGGTTGACTCTAAAAATCAATCAACTGTAGGTGAACAGCAATTATTTTATGAGAGTTTCCTTAAAATCTGTTTATTGGTTTTATGACATTTTGCTAACAAATGAACACACACACACACACACACTTTTCATGGATTGGTTTAAAAAAAAAACAGTTTTGTTGTTATTTTGTATTTTAACCAAAAACGAATAAAAATCAGAACAATCAGGAGCCCTGGAAGGTTCACTTCATCGGGTTTATTCTTAAAACACTATTTCAACTTGAATCTCAAAAATTAAAAACAAGGAAACTTAAAAAAAAATCTTCCTTCTCTTATTTTCCTTTCCTCCGACGTGGCCCTGAGTTCTCGATGGGAGAACCTGCGACGCTGAGACGGGCTTCAGTAAACAAATCAGAGTGAGAGATGTTCTAATAACAAACAACATCTATAAAATACTTTTCTTATAAATTACACATTTTGTCTAACTGGTTACAGTTTTTTTCCACCCGCAGCAGAGCACGGAGCAGAAATGTGTGATTTTCTCCCGTTTCCTACAGAAACAATGAGCCCAGCAGCAAACTGAAGTCAAATTGCAGAGCGTTTAAAAAAAGAAAAAATCTTTTCTGGGGAATAACAATTGCTTCTGTTCAGTACTCCAGAGCAGCTCTTTTGTCGAAGTCACACTATGGCAGGAGGCGTTTGACTGAATATCATAATGTGGCATATAAAGAATGTATAATGGTCATTTTTTTCCCTTTCATGCGGTTACCTCCTGAAGCTTTATTCTGTAGGTCAAACATGAGTGCGTCAGTGAAAATAACATCATTAAATGTATATTGTGTGGGGGTATATCAGATACATTTCAGGGAAATTAGCTTTATTAAGCCAACAAACGATGTATTCAAGAACAAACAGACCAATGGTAAAGTCTTTATTTCTTCAACAATAGCGTCACAATTTGGAGGTGCAGCATGGGTAATTACAGCCTGACAACCTGAGCGTCCGGGCCATGCCATAAACACCGAGCAATAAAACGAGTGGCGCAGCACACGCTGACCTTCTTTTTTTCTGTTCTGATTATTTTTAACAACCATGAAAATACTAAGAAGGCCTGTATCTCTGTGAAGTACTCCCTTCCCCCCATCAATCTCATATCCCCCTACACATCTCCCTCATCTACTGGAGAGAAACTGAAGCACCACTTCAAGCCAGCGCTATTATTTGCTCCTTTCGGGGCCGGGCCCCTGAAGTACTGCACTCAGTTAGGACCAGTAATGTAGATTCCATTTTAGCTGCTATTAGGCCCCATCCGTTCTAGCAGACCTGCTCGTTCGTTATTCTTCCACTGCACTCTCTCCATCATCCATGTCTACATGTTGCCATCCAAACTCTCTCTGTTTTTTTTCTGCTATCCTCTTACCCCCCACCCCCCATCCCCCAATTAGTCCTCCACCCATCTGTCCCCCATGTCCCATCCCGCTCTCTCTCCAGCCTCCATCCATCCATCCATCCATCCACCCTCCTCTCCTCTCTGCACTCCCAGCTCTGCCCTCAGGGGAGCCCTGCAAACTGCTTATTCAACATAAAGATATGTAACGACATTTTGGAAGGCAAAGAGGCCTGTGTGGTTTTTAATTCATATTTAATGGCTGTCAGGCTAAATAGCCCACTATCCTAAGTGGGAGAGAGGCTGCAGCTCTTCCACTTAAGACTGAGAGCCGTCTGCTCACTGATATCTGTCTGTCGCTCACAAATGTTGCTCTTCTTTTGGAAAATTACTCAAGCTGCAGACTCAAATAATAATAATAATCATCTCACAGGAAGCAGAAAACATTAAAATATGTTTAATAAAATCCCCAAAGCTTTACTTGTAAAGATTTTGTGATGAAAAGTTCTGCTTCTTTGTGTTTTTGGATGAATTTACTGCACCGCATGGATTTATTTCCCTCCTGGGTTGAATTGTGGTGGTTTGTCTGCATTTTTTGTGAGAGTTACGTCTTATAACATAAAGCCAATTATGTTTTCATATGAATAAATGTGCTTTATTTAAAAATACTGTCACTGACAACATCTTGCTTAAGTAAAAGCAGGAAAAAAGTACTGGTTCTGGAAGTAAATTTATGAAAATGCATAAATATCAACAAATGGGCAGAAATATCTAAAACCTGCAAACAGGTGAACTAAAGTCATTTGAATACATGAACACTGCCAGAAATTCATTTAAAAAGTTCACAATGTGATAAAAAAATGATCATTCTTCAAACCTAAATACAACTGAATGCATTATTATGTGGATAAAATAAACTTGTAGTGAGTAAAGTTAGTGCATTATTGTTGGCTTTTTGAATTTTGTTGTCAAGCTGCTTGTGTCAATAAAGCTTAAATGAAGAGACAGCTGGTATCAGAATCCAGCAGGGTGTCTCTGTTCAGCGTGAACCGGTTGCTTTTTCATTCTGGAGCTCAGAAAATGATTTAATGCCACAATCACACTTTTGTCTTTTTATTTATCCTAATTTTTAAACACTTGCACACTTTGGCGCAGAATGATACTAATTTCAGATGTAATCAGATCCGACTGTTTTGGATATCAGTTTTTTTTTCACAGTTTAAACCTCTTGTGGTCGGCTTTTTGCATTTTATTTTTATTTAATTCCTGTTTCACTTATTCTGCCACATTAAGCTGTTGTGTAGAGGTGTGGAGCAACACTTATAAAAGTTTATTGCAAATAAAGGTTATTAAAAATAATCAGGTAGGGTTTCTAAAACAGTGCAGCTTTTCTTTCATTTACTGTAACATTTTATGCACCGCTTCTTTTCTGCAGCTTTTTTACAGAAGTTCAGTTTAGATGATGCAACTTTGCTAACATCTACAGTAACTCGTTATAGGAGCTGCAGTTTGTCTAGTGTTGATAGTAGTTTATTCAAGAACTTAAATATATTCTTGACCTTTGCTTGAGAAAGCTTCCTTTAGGTGGACTTTGGTGTAATTTGACTGAAGACTGCTGCCTTAAATGTTCAAAATAAACACAATTTATCTTTAGTGTAAAAATCTTTGTGCTCTTTTCTCTTCTCTTTAATCTCACCGCTGTTATTCTGAAACATATGTAAAAAAATGTGTTAGTAAATGTGACTCAGTCAGAGCTGAAACTAATATTATTGCTCAGATATGAGTGTCTCTTTCAGTTTTTTCCGGTTATGGGGAAAAACAGCTCATGAACTCGTGCTTCTCCACCCGCTGACCGACACTCAGTGGCTGTCTGCCCCTGACCACGGTCCGAGGAGAAAGGTCACCGGTTTTAAAGCTTTGACCGGGCTCGTAGTGTTTCCTCTGACTGTCCTGGAAAATGTGAGTGATTTCGAATTGATCTCTTTCCACATGAGGGTTTCTGTGGGGTCTCTTAGGCAAGGCAGCACTTGAATAAAGCTAAAAAAAGCAGGAACACAGTCAGGAACGCTCTACAAAAGCTAAGAGAGATGGCTGATTTGTTATAATTACAGAGCGGGCACAAATTAAATCCTTGAGGACCATTTATCATTTTAGATTGTACATTTGGCCTAATATTTGCCTCAGCAGGAGGTTTTCTGCAAATGTCTCAAAGCCTTAAAAAAATTAAGTGATGGTTGAGCTTTTTGGAAAAGTAATCACAGGGTGCCACAACTGAGAAGTGTAAGGTGCTCAGTCAGACACGATAATGCAATCATGTTCATTAAATAGTCATTGATTAAGTGTTAGTTAAAGTTAACTGGGGACAAAAAGACTCTCAGACTCCCATTGACATTTGTTCAAGCTTTAAAAGAAATATCAGCACCGGCTCTGCCGTATGTCAGGCGTCCTGGATTTAATGGAGAATGTGTGTGTGTGTGTGTGTGTGTGTGTGTGTGTGTGTGCATCCTGCAGCATCCAGCCATGAAACAATAGAGAGGAGGGGGAGGGGCGTGTGTGTGGAAGATCACTGCTACTACAAAATATTGATGCCCTGGCTGCCTCGCATCATTTTTTTCTAAGTGGGGTCCAGGCGCTGAAATGTAAATAAATCTATCTTGGCAAGAAGCTGGGAGCTCCAGTTACTGCTCCGAACAATCAGGAGGCTTTTCATGCTGCCCTGGAGGGCCATTCGTGGACCGGCAGCACACAGGAGAGAGTCACAAATCATCGGCTCTGCTTTTCTTTTTCTCTCACAGCCACCACTACTGTCCTTTATTTATTTTCTCCCTCCTCAGGATTTACCGTCAATGTTTTCTGCTCTCTCACCGCTCTGTGTTTGTGATCTCACACCCGCTGTTGACTCTTCAGAACACCCAGAGCTCCAAATAAAATCCTGAGAAATACAAAAGAACTTTTATTTTAAATAAAAATTAGAAAAAAAAAAAGAATCCATCAGCCTTTTAGTATTCATTGTGCTAATATAAATTAAATTTGGCCCTGGTCAGGAGACGGATTAAAGCAAATAAGTTTTTAGAATAAAACATTTAGAGCAGCGGTCTTTGTTTAAAATTCAACAAGGTCCAGCTCTTGCAAAGCTACAGAATATGTTTTTAAATTCTTTTAGTGGAAGCCATGCTTCTTTTCTTCACAGAAAAAGGACCATAAATGCTGGATAAAATGAAAAAAGTATTAAATCAAATAAATAAAATTGTTTTTCACAGATTGTTTCAGCATTTCTAAAGGTCCTGGTGACAACTAAAAAACAAGATTGACCAGAAAACAAAACATTTTTGAACCTTCTTCTTCAGCATGACGGGTTATATTTCATTTTTTCTCCTTTTTATTAGTTTTTATAATATTTTTATTTGCAGTCGCTTTAAATAAAAACATTTAAAACACAATGTAGGGACTGAGCTTTTTAACAGCTCTTTAGTCTTTAAATCATTTTTTTTTACCAAATGTAAATTTAAATTACTCTTAAATATTTGATTGTTTTCTCTTCAGACCCTGATGAGACGCCTCTGAAGGTGAAAACTGTCCTGATTTTTTATTTTTTAAGGATAACCTCCTGGACAAAGAGACTGCCTAAAGATTTTTGCAGAGATAAACAAAAAGATGCATGCTGTTGTTTTAGAGCACAAGTTATTAAACCTTTGGTTTTTGAAGTGAAGTGAAATTTATTTATATTGCACTTTTCAGCAACAAGGCGACTCAAAGTGCTTTACAAGAGAGAAAACTAAACTAAACAACATCCAAAATGTGAACTAAACCAATAGAAATAAAAACATCAATGCAGTATAATACTAAGAGGTACCAAAAAAAAGGCCTGCTAATAGCCAATATGAATATGGTAATGACAAGAATATGAATAAACTAAGAGGTACCAAAAGAAGGCCCACTTTGCAGCGTTTGTGACTGCAGCGCACAGAGGCAGTGCTTGAAAAGAGAAAAAAGCACTTTTACATAGAAACTATATTACCTAAATGTCTGAAACACTCCTAATTAAAGGTATTTGATTGCATTTCAGTCAGCTTCACACAGCTGAGCAATCATTCGGTAAGTCCTGCAAACATGTTAAAGTTTGTCAAAAAAACAACAACTAACCTGACAGTTTTTAACTTTCTTTTAATTACTGAAGAGCAGAACTCTATCCCATTAGCTCAGCTCTCGCAGCACAATGCTGAGTGTCAGCTGTTTGTGTTGTGAACCCCACTCCACTCCTTTGTGGAGGAGAAATGGATTTGCTTTTAAAGACAGCAGGCTTTTTTAGAAAAAAAAAAAAAAAAAACAGGCTGAAATGGTACATGTAGGTGTGTAGGTTTTGTTCCGAAGTGAGAAAGGAGGTTTTGGCAGCTGTTGAATCACTGCTATTGATCCACCATCTTGTACACACCTTATCATCAATTAAGAACCCAAGTCTTTTTTCCCCCTGTCCATTTTCCAGAGACATACATGCTTCAGACATGCATGCCACCTTCTTTACAGCCTCCACACAATAAAGGCTGTCGGTGCTCACGCTCTCCGAGTGGCAGCCTCTTCGTCTTCTGATCGATGGTGGCCTGAGCTCGTCATCGATCCGTCTGGGTCAAGCTCTGGGATCGGCCTTATTCTGTTCCGATCTGCAGAGGGGAGCTGGGTGAGGCAGGTCATGGCCACAGTTTGCCTCGAACAACTGTCACCGCCAGAGGTTAATAAGAACCAGGAAAACATGAAAACATGACACCAGTCGCCCTTCGCTCAAACAGTTAACTGAAAATAAATCAGCTGGATTTCTGGCTTTGCTTTTGTTTTGTCCAGTTTGCTGGACATAAAATAAGGTGCAGCTTTATTTTAGGAGGAAAAAATCAATTTATTTTGATCAACTGATAGATTTTTGTCTTGATAATGTAAGCTGTGAGCTTTGGATGTAGAGCAAAAGGAAAGAACACATCTTAAAAAAATGTAAATTGAAAACAAAATGGAAAAAAGTTTTACACAATGTTCAAAAAACTCCTCTAAGTTGAGTTTCAGCAACAAGAACAAAAGAGTAACTGAAAGCTTTTAACAGCACAAACATTTCTTTATCTCAGATCAAACGAACAAAGGTAGAGTCCCATCACTACGTTTATGAAGAATGTGGTCTATTAAGTGGAATAAAAGCTAAAACGTTACTCACTCCGAGACAGACTTCTGTGCACGAGCTGTAAAACGTGGAGACGGATCTCTGAGGAACACAGAAAGATAAACGCAGCCCGCTCAGATCATCGGCCCATCAGGATTTATTCACATCGCTGAAGAGACGTTACTCAAAGTTTACTTTTAATCTAGGGTGCACAACAGGGTTTTTTTTTTTGTGCAAACCATAATTAGGATAAATGTCACTAATTAGGAATTAAACAAACACAAAAGGAGGTTTATTTTCCTATAGGTTCTTTGTGTTTTGGAGCAGATGAGCTTTCAGTTGCAGTGAGTCACTGACAGGAATGATGTTTTCAAATATGTCAAACAACCAAAATTTAAAAAAAAAAAACGATTATCTATCTAAGCAGAGAAGACGATCATGTGTGAAATCATCTAAAGCTTCTTTTCCAAAGTCATAAACAGAACAATAAACCTTCATTAATCTCCAGTTAATGACTCTGCACACAAACTATGTTCTGGTTTTATTTTTCTCTTCAAGTTTTTATTTTAGAGACTCAAACAACAAAACATATGGCACCTTAGGAGTTCCACAGAAGAAGCTTTATTGCTGTAAAACTGCTGAACTAAAATAATACAGTACTTAAAAACACTGTCATAAGAATTTTTAAATTAAAAAACGGAAGAGAAGTTCCCTATTTTCCAAAAGACTGCCAGGTCAAAGTCCAAGGAATAATGTTTTTTAAAATAAAACTCAAAAGAACTCAGTTATTAGTTGTTGCATGATTGTGTCGTTTTACAGTTTAACTGAACATGAACGATTGATTTGGGAATTTAAATCCAGGTAAAGTCTGGAGTCTGGCTTCTTCTGCAAGATTAAATATGGAATAAAGTTTAATATGAATATTAAGATCTTTAAGGAGCATTAACAATCCGTTCATTCCAGTCACAGTATTATTATTTTATTTCATTATGTCCCCTGCCGCCTTGCATGCCAGAGTTTTAAACAAAGATCTGTTAGATCTCAGAGTATTTGTTGATGATCACATCATATTTTAGCTTATTATTTATAAAAAAATAACTGCGTTATAGCTGTTTTTGTGTTTGCTTAGGTTGATTAGCCATGATGGCCGTCTTGATTTGAGTTTACTTTAAAAGTTAATCAGTTGTAATTGATTACTGATTACTGATTACTTTGATTTAAGAGATATTTTGCTGATAGATAGACAATCAAACACATAGAAACAGACATTTGTTGTTTCAGAACATTGGTCGTCATAAAAAAAAGTTAAATTGATTTGATTAGAGGCTGTAATTCTTTATTTTCAGACAATCTCAGCCTTAATTTTGAAAATGAAGTCAGTAAATAACTTAAAATCATGGACCTGTATGACCAGAGAAGTAAACATGAAATAAAATTGTTTCTTCTGTGTGAGAGATATGACCTTTTTGAGGTTAGTGGGTTTTTTTATCCTCCAAAATCTGGTTCCTGCATGACCCACAAAATCCTGCCCACAGATTTGTGTGTTTTGTGTTGGAAGCAGTTATTTTAACTTTGTGCTATTTGCTTCAAGCAAAGATAAGAAGCATTCTGCAGGAGTCCGGTGGGGTCACTACTTTTATTTTTCAGTCCTGCCTGTTGTTGACTCAAGTGGCATTTCAGGTATTTTAACAGTTTCCCCAGGAAAAAAGAAAAAAAAGGTTTTATTCAACTTTTTACCTCAAACTGTGTTACTACATGTGACCACCTATGTGTGTTATTTTGTGTGTGTGAGAGATAGAGAGAGAAATGTGGCACTTTCCTGACTGGAAAGACTTTAACAAGGCAAACTGGTAAGGCAAAACAATATATTTGTGGTCCAAAACAACTCCAACTCCCAGATTGTTAAAGTCCTGAAGAGCTCTAAATTCACCCTGTTGGTACCAGGCACCAAGGCGTTAAAGTAGATCCTGCAATGCTCCTTTTTCCTAAAAGAACCAATGGTTCAGAACCATTCCAAATAGAAAAACTTGTTTTTTGTGTTCATACAGACCTGGAACTGCTCTGCGGTCAGCACGATGCTTTCAGAGCAGAACCAACTCTGCTGCAAACATTAGAACTGTTACACAACATGTTTACCTGCTGCTAAATGATATAAATACAAGATTATTAACTGGCAGCCACGAGCCAAACTGCATCCATCCATCCTGTTTTTTTACCTGGTTTTCCATGCATGGATGCAGTCATTGTGTCAGGTACACCTTGGACATGCTGCAAGTCCATCAAAGGGACACAGAGAGACAAATGAGACAGACTTAGAGTTGTCAGTTTTGGGTTTGTGGGAGGAAATGCGAATGAAATGCTGCACCAGTTGGAGCTAAAGGCTATGCTAATATGCTAAATATGTAACATGTTGGATGTTAAATATGCAGGAGCTTTAGCATTGATGAGTGGAGCATTCGTTAGCAGTGATTTTCAGCCTTCCCAAAATATAAACACACTTCTTATGATGTTTGTCTTAAAAAAGTAAAAGTCAGAATCAGTGCTCTTATGTTAGGTTTTCTTTTTTACTTTTTATATTTTGTTTTTTCTGAGAAAAGCTTAGTTTAAGTTTTCAAACTGAAATCACTCTGAACAGACTGCAGATAAGATACTGACTGCTCATAGGTACTCCACACAACTTCAGTTAAAAACAAACAAACAAACAAACAAACAAAAAAACTAAACTGCAACTCTCCCTTTAGGTTTAGCATTGATCCAAACAACTGAAGAGCTCCTTGCAGCAGAGATTTGTTCACACTATAAATTCTATGACTGCAGGTTTATCTGGTTCTGTTTTGCATTATAAGTCTTGATGATTTGAGCTTGACCTTTGACACCTTTGACCCTTAATGCACTGTAAACCTGGCAGGCTTCTGTTGGGGCAGGGGGCCACATCCATCCTGCAGGAACGGCAGCTTTACGGCCTTTTTCCTGGATTTTCCCTCAGTTAACCAGCGGGCTGGGTCAGGTCTTTGTCTAAAGCGGTGAGGAAACAAAGGGATGCATCTGGTTGAGTCCAAATTAATGTGTTGCCCAGGGGTTGTTTGGTGTGTTCTTGGTCCGGACAATTAAATGATTATCCAGCAGCCTCTGATGCTCAGGGCTTCTCACTCTTCTTTACCAAATGGAGACTCTGCTTGCTCTACAAACATCTTTTTTTTCTTATGAATTAAAATTAAAATGGTCATTGCTTAAATTTCTTAAAAATTTCTTACTTATCTCAGTTGGTCTGTTGCTTCAAGTTTCATTTAATTTTCTCTATAAAATGATTTGATATCAAGAATGTTTTTATTTCAAATGCAAATTTCAACCTGATACCTTTGTTTGCTACACAAAGTGAAACTGCTTTGCATCTTTTTTCTGCAAGGTACACAATAAACCTTACATCTCAAACACTGAGCCTTATTCTGCCACAAAAACAGATTAATCTATGTCCCTCACAGACGGAAAGTTTCATTAAATTCCATCCAGTTGTTCATAAAATATTTTGCTAACAGACAGAAACAGGAAATTACCCGAGTGGGTCGCCACTTTGTCACCATTTCCATGTCATTTTCTTTTTTTGTCTCAGAACACAAAAAACGTAAATAATTTGGCTTGTGATTTTATTTTCTGTATTTTGTTTTAATACTTTTGATTTAAAAATTCATAAAAACGAAGATGCTGCTAAACCACTCAGCCCTTTCTTTGTTCCGCTTGTTTGGCTGCATTTGTACTTTCTGTTCTATTTATAACTTGCAGCAGCTCAGGATGAGAGCGGCACACAATTATTATGTTCCCGCTTCCTATTTTAGCTGAATTATCAACTTTTTTTTTCCCTCTGTGATGCACAAAGCATATTCCATAAAGCTCTTTGATGTGAGCGGATATAAATGTCGGACATGTTCTGTTTGAGTCACAGATGCTTCCAGTGTTAACGTTGTCAACAATTTCAGTGCTTCTGGGAAGTTTATGTTGAGAAGCCAGCCATAAAAATAATTGACCAGATGAATCATCCTGACTTCATGCTGTACTCTGGCATGACGTGCGTGTGTGTGTGTGTGTGTGTGTGTGTGTGTGTGGTGGGGAGGAGGGGGGTGTTCTGTCATCATGCTTTTGTTTTCCAAAAGCTTTTGCATATATTTGTGCATGTTTTGTTGCTTTAATATAAAATAAATCAGATGAACAAATCCAAAGTAAAGTCTGGTTTACTTTGTCTTGTTTTTGCTATGAAACTGATCCATCTTTGCTTTCACAGTGCATGAGATAAATAGAAGGGTTATAGCCACGTATTGTGAATAAAGTGGCACTTTACTCTCGTTTTTCAATTAGGATAATGGAGAGCAGCTCTATAAACATGAATATGAGCTGAAGCTGTGGCAGGTGGGAGGGAGAGGGGGGCAGAGCAGAAAAAAATGAAGAAAGATAGGATGAAATCTGCTATCTTTAACCCTTGTTGGTTTGCTTACTTAGTCTGGTCTATAAGTGACAGTTAATGCATAAAGCTGTACCAAAATGGCCACTGTTGTTTAAATTTTAGCACATGTGCCAGCTTTATGCATTTTTATGAGTTATTTTATTTGAATTACATTTACGAGACAAAGGAACTAAAGTGAAAACTAAGAACTTTAATAAAGGAAAGAGTTCATGAGGCAGCACAAAACAAGCCCAGAACAAAAAAGACCAGAACTAGGGAGCAGGGAAATCTAAACCAGTAACACGGTGAGGATCTGACAGCGGGTGAATGTGAAGTGAGAGGATAAGTACTGGAAGGGATGATGACCAGGTGAGGGCATCTGGGCTGATTAGTAAATGATGGACAGGTGAGTAATGAGGACTGAGGGAAAACAACGGTAACTGACACAGCAAAGAACCTGAAAGAAAACATCTCTAAATCACTAAACAAAAGAAAAACACTTAGGATCATGATAATGTTGGTCTTCAGTCAGCATGTAGCCAAAGTCTTGCCCACCATCATCTGGATCTTCTTCTTGTTTCTTCTTCTCTCTTTTTTGTCAGTTCTCAGTCTGACAGTTTGTCTTCTGTTCTCCTTGTCCTTATATGAAGTCCAAACCAAAACTACGCCAATTTATACATCAATTTTGACAGGAACGCAGGGTAACTAGTCCAAGAGCGAGACCAAAACCAGACACAGAGACAACAGCTGAAGGTAAGTGCAATTTATTTACAGGTGTCCAAGGTATGTACAGTGCGATAGGTTCGTGGAGCGATCTGTGAAGTAAGAGGAACAGGGTGAGTCTCAGGTACCAATCCTAATATCAGCCCAGCACTGCAAGATGGCTTCTAAATGTTGTTTTGTCCTTACAGATCCAGGAGGTGTCCAGCAGTGTGGAGGAGAAGAAGGAGATGTTAGGTGATCCAGAGGTCGACAA
>NC_051445.1:1603619-1619167 GCF_001649575.2 Kryptolebias marmoratus
GTAATCAGTAACTTAATCACAATAGGTTAGAAACTGTGGCTGAGAATCTAACCCAGGAGGTTCGATGCTCCAGCGAAGATCTGGTCTCAGCTGAAGGCTTAAGTAGTAGCAGTCCTCATTAGCTGGATCTGGATCACCTGTGAAAAGAAGGGCAGGAGGAGCCGCCCCAAGGTGGGGCTAAAACTCCAGATCCCTACAAATTTGTCCAGGTTCATGTTTGTGGAGTGAATGAGAAGTCTTATATCTGTTCACATCATGTCACTGAACACAGTATGCAACTGGTACCAAGAAACCCTGAGTAGACATTGTTGGTATTCTTACACACACACTCCAACAACACAGTAGGTACACAGATACAACCCCATCACATCATGAATGTCATATTTTTGCAGCACATCTGCTAAGAACATGAAGGAATGCCTCACTGACATGCAGCTCTAATGAGGTGGACAAGAAAGACGAGCAACAACAACACATAAAAAAAAACCCACAAATATGCCACAATACCTCGAGATAAGTTGCTTCAACATGTGCAATAAATCTGTGGCACCCTGGAGTTACTGGAGATCAGAGTATCACATCCTGATAAGAAATCATCCCTTTTCTGTTCAGTTTAACATCATAGACATCATGTGATGCTATCTTCTTAAAACCACATCTATAAAGACACCGTAGAACCAAATACTGTTTGTAAAAGTGAAATGAGGTATTAGTTTCTATTTGTTCTTTTCTGTTGAGTTCATAAACCCCATTTGTCCACATTTAAACCTCTCAGCGCATGTTTAATCAGTTGCTGCTTTGTATTTTTCTGCATATCATACAAAGAGTTGTGCAAAATCATTTTTTCTTCAGCTTTATTTTATTTAGTTTTACTGCAGGCATCATTGTGAAGATGCAGCTTTAACATAACACTGTAGAGGTACATGTACCGAATTTGCTGGACAAAATCAAAGGTAAAAATAAAATAGAGAGTTTTCCTCTCCTGTTTACTTCTCTTGACTTATCTTTTTAATGTGTAACAAAGCAGCAGAAGAAAAGTGAGAGAAAAGACAGATAAAGAAAACAGAGATGTTTCTAATCGTCGCTGCCTCAGTTCTGCTCTCCTCTCAGCTCCCAGCTCAGCTCCTCAGGTTTCTGCTCATCTGCATGAGCCTCTCAAAGGCCTCTGGTATCCACAGCCTGGCTGCTAATGAGGGGCTGAGACGGGCCAATCCGGTTACACACACACACGCACACACATCGAGCTCTTACTACAGCCTGCTCCATCTACTGAGCGTAAACACATGATTACAAACAAAGACACTCACAAAACACCCCAACCTTCACTGATATTTAGACTTTAATATCACCTAAAAAAAAGTAATCATTTATGTTAGGAACAGGAGTTCACACACTGTTTAGAGTTTGACTGACTCGGTGTGGATGATCCAGCTGCAGAAATGGAAAATAAGACGGGTGAGGGTTGGGTGATGTAAAAAAATATGAGAAGAAAAGTGATGAAGAATTTGAGATGGCTGCACCCAACACGGTTGTCTTTCTTGTATTGATCAGGGAGGGGTGGGGGTGGGGGTTGTCTGGTGAGAGTCTGGGGGCCGGGTGCAGATCTGTAGATAAAGATGCTATAGCATGTTGAACATAAATTACACAGAGTTGCCTCTCTGTATCCTGTTCCATCAGTGTGTGCTGATCTGATAAGGCAGCAGGCATGAGCGCTGCAGAACACTGTTTACATGACGACACACTAAAAACTGCTGGCTTGAAGCTGTCGGGTCATTGGTAGAGCTGCAGCTTCAGAAACGGACATAGGGAACACTGACGAGTCAGGGAGGTGCAGAGTTTGTTGTCTATAATATTTAGCTGTGAGACACCAGTTCTCCAAAAACATACAACAACTGAACGTTTACCAGATAAACATATACAGGCCCATGTTAAAAGAGCTGAAAATATTTAAAATTTATTACTTTTAGCTTTTAGCTACTGCTTTGATACTTTTAGCTAGCATTTAGCTTTTCTTTTCTTTTAGTTCTGCTTATTTTAGCTTTAATTGCTCTGTTTCAGCTTCTTCAGCAAATTTCAGCAGTCGAGACATCCATAAGTTTGCTGGAACTTCTGGAACAAAACAACACCAAAGTGGAGATGTTTACCCAGAATGCACAGCAGCAAACTCAGATCAGCACATCTCATAGCAACTGTCAAGCACAGCGACGGAGGGAGAATGATTTGGGCTTGTTCTGCAGAGTCAACCATGAACTCCTCTGTAGACCAGAGGACAGATGTTTACCCAGAATGCACTGCAGCTGTCAGCACGGTGGTGGAGGGCTGATGGTGTGGGCTGATTCTGGAGTCAGATGTGAGGCCATCTGTCCAACAAACAGCACAATGATCCCAAACACAGCAGAACGGTCCAGAACCAGAACCAGAACCTCAGAGAGCTGAGCAGAAACCAATGAGCTGAAGCAACGCTGGAAAGAAGAGTGGGCCACAACTCCTCCACAACCATGAGAGAGACAAACAGGAACCAATGAGCTGAAGCAACGCTGGAAAGAAGAGTGGGCCACAACTCCTCCACAACCATCAGAGACACTGATAAAGTCCTACAGAAAACTGCTGAGAGTTATTTCTGCTAAAAGAGGCTCTACAAGCTGCTGGATCATTTTTCACACACAATAAATAACAGAAAAGTCTAAAATGTTGTTTTATTGTTTATCTGAGGTTGTGTTTATCTTATCTTAAGATTTAGAATGAATCAAATAAATTTATACCCTTTAAAACAACCAAAATTTAAATTTAAAGGAGCGGAATGGTTTCATCAGTGTTATAAGGTAGGAAATCTTCAGCACTTAATTGGAGAATAAATGGTGCAAACATTTTACTTGGTATTTTAAATATTTTACTCAAATTAAGATGAGACACTTTTCATTTTATTATTAATTATAATATTATAATAAATAATTATAATTAATTAATTATCAATTATTCCAATTGAGCCAAACGCTGCTTAGTCCAGAATCAGGTTGATTTTTTCTCTCAGACCATGTTCATTAAATGATACGAACATATAAAACATAACAAAAAAACTAATACAACAAGTAAAAAATTACTCAGTGCATTTCATCTCTGTAGCAGCTGAGAGGTTATAAACCCCTGAAAGTGGATTTCCAAAATTAAACTGATTATTCTGTGTATTCCACAGAAATGTTTCACAAAAGGAATACTGAGAACAAGTGATCATCTTCATGATATACAGTAAGTGCTCATTATGTAGCAGGGCCACAGGCCTCTTCAGGACCACTAAAATAAAATAAAAATTCAAGACCAACTGAAACAGGGTAATTTGTTCAGAATTATGAGTTTGTAGAAATAACTCACTCAACCTTGTAGCAATTCAGCCCAGGCTTCCACTTTCCGAAACAGACAAAACAAGGACACAGTTTCCTACTAGAGAAATAAAAAAGAGGCAATTTGTGAACATTTATAACAATTTAAACAGTCTTACAACTGAAGGTTTGTGTAATGTAAAGATATAGGAGAATAATGTTGAATAAACCAAGTTTTGCTGTTTAAAAATCATAACAAAAAAAAGGGGGAAGAAGGAACAAAATCAATGCTTCCTGACAGATTTAGACTGAGCTTTAATGTTTTTTCTGTATTTTTTAAAACTGAAATTATGCTATTCAGCTGTGGACTATATTTACAAGGACTAAAATTAAAAATAAAAAAACAAATCCCAGAGTCAAGCCATAAATCTGAACCTCAATGTTTTTTCTGTACAGTTTCACAATAGAAAAAAAAAATCATGAACAACATGTGCGCTCTTTGACCTGAAGGAATATAATAAACTATCTTTATATTGAATTTATATGTAATGTTTATGCAACTACACTGTTGTATATTTTGGTTTAGTTTCATGCAAAACAACTCATCTCTTCTGTTCTGAATACAAGCGAATCCGCAGCAAATGAACTGCAGCCAGGAGCAACGCCGAATTTATACAAACATGGAAGCTTTGTGCATTTACCAATTCAAGTGTAAAAGCCTTTCCTTGTACTTGATCCAAAAGAGCTTTTACTCAACCGCTTGGTCTCTTGTTAGGTTCCTTTCCTCTCTGTCCCCCACTCCCCCCCCACCCTCCGCCATGCTCTTCAATGCTGGGCATTAATATGAAACTGATTGATTATTGTTTAAGGTACTGACAGAAGTGCAGCCTCGCTCAGCGTCTTCTTGTTTGCATGTGTTCAGCCTCTTACCTGTGCCCTCTGTTCTCAGATACTCATGTAATGTATGTTGGTTCAAAGGAAAAGAGACAAAAAGCACTTAAGGAAAAGTAGCCTAGATGCAAGGTTCAGGTTTATTAAAGAAAATAATAATAAAGGCAGAAAGATTGAAGCTTTGCTATCAGGAGTTCAATCAAGATGACTGCCTTTAGGTACCTTTATGTTTACAGTGATTAGTCTAAAAGTTGTTCCTCCATCTATCTATTATCTGCGTCTTTTTGATCCTGTTCAGGGTCGTGGCGAGCTGATATCTATTTTCAGTGGACAGTGGACAGGAAGCAGGAGCAGCCTGATCACCAGTCCAAAACAGGACCAACATGGAGACTGGCAGCCGCCAATTTAGGATCTCAAATAACCCAGAGAAAACTAGAATGTTTATAATTAGTACGATAACACATTTATCTGTGAAGATTACGTCTGTTGACCTGAAAGTCTCAGAAGTAAAGATGGGCAGGGGCTGAAAATAGGAGAAAATTTTCAAATTAATGTTCCTCAGTGGAAAAGTAGGAAAACTTTGAATATTCCATCATCTACAGTTCAAAAAAATATCATCAAAAGATTTCAAGAATCCAGAGAAACCTCTGAGGTCAAAGGTCAAGGCTGGTCCTGGTTCTGGTTCTGCTCAGGAACACTTACACAGATCATCGTCTGTAAACACAGTTCACCGTGCCGTCCACAAATGCTGCTTAAAGCTCTATCAGGCAAAGAAGAAGCCAGATGTGAACATGTCCTCTGGACCAAAGAGGAGAACTGTTCTCAGGTCAGACGGGTCCAAACCCCGGGCGCCACGTCCTCAGGACTAAAGAGGAGAGGGACCATCCAGCCGTTGTGCACCATTCAAAGGTCTGCCTCTCTAATGTTATAGGGGTGCATTAGTGCCTCAGAAATGGTCAGTTTACACATCTGGAAAGGCTCCATCAATGCAGAAAAGTATATACAGGTTTAGAACATCTGCTCCTGTCCAGATTATGTCTTTTTTAGGGAAGGGCTTGCATATTTCTGCAAGACATTGCTGCATACTGCATTTATAAAAAACATCATGGCTTCATAGCAGAAGAGTCCAGGTCATGATCTGCAGTCCAGACCTCTCACTGATGAAAACATTTCATGAAACTAAAATTCAAGCCCAGAAGAGCCAGGATTGTTGAACAGCTGGAATCCAACATCAGAGCAGAATGGGACAACATCCTCTCCAAAACCTCCAGCAGCTGCTGTCCTCAGGTCCAGATGTTTACAGACTGATGTTAACAGAGGAGGGGGTGCTTTACAGCCGGAAACATTTGACATGTTTACTTTGTTCCATTGTGAATAAAATATTGGTTTATGAGATCTGCAAATCATTGTTTTCTGTTTTTATTAACATTTTACACAAGATCCAAACTTTTATCCTCTTATCTCAGCTCATGCAGCTTGTTAGATTATGCATGTTTCTATAAATTACCAAATTTACAGACAGAGGAAATATGGTGGAGATATGGATGGTAATATGGTCAAGTCTATTTAACAGGAAGCAGCAACGACTGGGTCTGTTCCCTGTGAGTGGAGTCCTAACTGGAGTATTTGTCTTTAAGCAGAAGATTGATTCCATAACCAAGTGTTGCAATTAACCCCTGCTGAGACCATCAATCAACATAATGCATAAAAACACTAATCCAATTAAAAACCCAGAGACATATGAGACCATTGCTATCTGTCAAATGTCCACAAGGTTCCAATAATGTCAGGATGAAAATTGTTGTTTGGTTTGCAGATAATTAGGTTGAGTTTTTAAATGAATGGTTTGGATTGTTGGAAGAAAAATGGACAGAAAAAAACAGGGTTGTTAGCAGGCTGCATTCAAATAAAAAGCAACAGCTTGATGACATAATTTGTCTTTAAAGTGAGATATTTGGCCTTTCTAATTTGAAATGTTAGCCACATAAATTGAAAAATCTGTTCTTATCATAGGAATAGTGCACAGTGTTGTAAGTTGATGGGCATCTCATTCAATAAACTTTTTATACAGAGTCTCAAATTCTGCTTTTTATACAGCAGACAAAAGTCAGTAGATCATTCTAATAATAATAACTAATAAAAATTAAATTGACATCCTTTGAAAATATGCATTTTGCACACCGCCTTCCACGTCAAAATGTTAAACTAAAATGTCTGTTAGCACTCAGAGTTTGACTCTCAGCTACTACAACACCAGATTTTAGATCAGTATCTGTAAAGATCAATTAGCTGTGGCAAAATTCATCAAAACAGAATTGCATTTCCTCTTATTTTGCAAATTACAGCATAACCATGTATTTGCAGAGCCATTTGGTTGTTTCATCTGTTTCGATGTTTCTGTCGTTCCCCGTCTGCCATTTTTCCATCTCTGTACTTCAGTTTGCACGTTGTTTGACTGAGGAGTGTGCTTCTGCTTGTTGTAGCAAATGAATGAAGTGAAGCTGAGCACAATTAAATCTCACCTGCAGGATTAAAAAAAAGCAAAAAACAAACACAAAACATATCGAGTTAGGGCAGAAACGTGCAGATAATGTGACCCGCAGCGATTCCGCCTCATATAGATGTGTGTGTTTTGCTTCCCATGCAGTTTTTCTCTCTTAAACAGCTTCACTTCAGCTTTCAGACACTTTTCCTGTGAATGAGCGCTCTGTCCCTCCGCTCCATCTGCTGAGCTAAGACCCTGGAAAAAGGGGTGTAAAAGGCAAAGTAATTAAGACAGCAGATAATCCTGATGACAGCAGCAAAAATGGTGATTCAGCTCATGGCCAGTAATTGTGGTCGGGACACTTTGACCCGTCTCATGTGCAGAGTGACTAAGAGGAATGGGGGTGGGGCGCAGAATGTGTCCCATGGGGGGGGGACCGGTACTGTTCATGTAGAGCGGACGGCGTTAGGTCTCTGCAGCAGGTTGATGTTAGTGACTGATGGCACGTGGCGTTCAGCAGGGATCCATGCTGGGATCGGGTGGGAAGATGAGACATTTTAAATAATCTTTAAAGCAAACTGTGAAATAAGACGATCTGAAGGCTTTTTTTGTTAACCTATTCTACAAACAATTTTTTGTTGCTAAGCAATAATATAATATTAATATTTTTATAATGAAAGACTAAAGTTTGAATGATGGTTTATAAGTTTTTTTAGTTTAGGAGTTATTCTTTTAGTTTCTGGTATCTTGTTAAATTTCTTTATTTTCTAGTTCACTAATCTGTAATCCCACTTTAAATTGTTGTCAGATAAAAAAAAGATTATTATAATTTCCCTATTATTCAGCTGTTTTTTTTCCTACTCGGTCTTAATTTGCTGATTGTTCACACCTGAAATCCATTTTGCTGATTGTCCCTGACAAGATCTAAGATCTCTTGTTTTTCTGTTTCAGGTTGTTTTGAGTCTCTGCTCTGCAGTACCTTTAATTACTAATGCATCTTTCCTTGAACAACTTTGTTTTGTAGTAATGGGACTAAAGGCTCTTTTCTGGGAACCGGCTCATTTGGCTCAGCTCACCAAAAAGAGTCGGCTCTTTAAAGAGCCTCTTCCCACCTCAGAGCCAATAAAGCCATCACTAAAAACTACCAGCTGCCCAAATCACATCGATAAAGTACTTGTTTCAAATAGTGAGACCAGTGTTTTGTTTTGATGTCAACATCTATGCATATAATCCTAAAATTACTGAATAAAATCTGATTTATCTGAACAGGATAAACTTTGGGCTGTGCAATAATCTGCAGGTGATTTGCTGTACTTTTTATTTTTCTGTTGCACATTTATGTTGTCAGCTGTTAATGATGCAGTCAATCTAAGCTAATATCTCACTCGACTACAAATGTTTGAGAGGAGTTGGTGACTCAGTATTATGAGAAAATAGACCAATTTTCAGCGGCAGTCCCACTAAATTCTAAGTGTTTGCAACCAGGGAGCAGTGTGGTTGCATTTTGAGTGGTCAGTTATTGAAAATCTCAACCTGTTCTTCTGTGCACGGCTTGAAACTCTACATTCTCGGCCCTTTTGCTGCCCATCTCCATCCACATGAATGTCATTCAACAGCTAGTTGCCTACAGTGGCAGTCTCGCCCTTCATTTAGATGGAAAACTTAATTTAGGAGGGTGGTTCCTCCTCCACTCATCATCAGCTTCAGCTGGGATATAAACCCGTTGACAGAAAAGAAATGGGCCCAAATATTCTAGTTATTTCTCATGAACAAACCCTGAGATCATTGATAAACCCCGTTGGGAGCTAACACAACTTATAGCACGAGCCCCACCCTCACAGGGATTAAATTCAGCACTGACCTGTAAGAGTCAACAGTCATGAACTCCTAAACGATCAGAGAGATGCTGCTGCAGGGGACGGAGTGTCACAGTCAGGCCCCCCGGAGCCCTGACTTCCTGGCCCCTTTCACACCTCTGCTGCCTGCCGCCCAGCAGAACTCTAACCTTAGGATCATCATCAGCTCTGCTCATCACCATCCACACACCCTCACCTCCAACCCCTCCCTCTGCCCCACTTAGCTCACCGAGGTGTCTGGTGACTTTGGCCCATGTTGTTATGTTGCCCCTCCCTTCATGGTGGAGGAGATGAAGAGAGAGGGAGGAAAAAGAGAGGCTCCAGCCCACCACTAGCATGTCCCCCGGGGCCCTCAGTCTGCCTGTGAGCCTGCCCCTCCTGCTGCTCAGTACAGCTGTGGCTCACTACCAAACCCTGACCAGCTGGGATCTGAACCTCGCTTTAGAACTACAAGACGAGTGTGAGAAAGCTCCTCACCACTCTTCATTAACTCTTCATTAGGTGAAGCACACAGACACTCACTCCTGCTCCATCCCTGACAGTGCTGAGGAGATCCTCCCGAGAGATGGATGTGCCACCTGGGGCTTTGGCGCTTCTTCTGCCCCTGGTGCTGACTGTGCTGAGCCTGTCACCAGCACCCACTTTAGGAGGATGCCCTTTGGCCTGCCGGTGCTCCTTCACCATGTTGCAGTGCCTGGAGCCTGATAGGATAAGCAGCATCCCACCTCTGATACCACAGGAGAGCGATAACTTGACAGAGATGTGAGTATGGGCTCTCACCTGCTCTTCTGAATGAACACGAGTGGGCCAGATCCTGAAAGTTGTTGGTTTGAAAACTCATTTTCATGCTTTGGTGCTGAACTTGCTCTGATTGTCTTTGCTAGGAAGTTTGGGGTCACTTTTATATCTGATAGGGTCATTTTGACGTTTGAGCTGCTTTTCTAGTAGTTGTGAAACAGATCAGCCAGCTATAAAGTCATGAATGATAGAAAACAGATAAAGTTAGAGCACTGTAACGTTCTAAGAGTTTTGGCCTAAAACGATCTATGAAGTAATGAATGATTTCTCTTGAGTTGGAATGTAGAACTTTTGCAAAAAAACTGTTTTTTGGGCTAAAAAGTGTAGCTAAATCAGATCATATATCTCACCAAAGTTGCATTTTATTTGCACTGAGTGAAATTAAAGTTGTCTGCAAGTTTTAAAAACCATCAACAGTTATGGTTTTTAAACTGTGGCAATCCTTTTCATGGTTTAAGGAAGAAACTTTGGTATTAAATATTTACAAATTAAATAAGGATGTAATTAAACATCATGAGATGAACTGTGGTGTAAAACTACAAAGTAGAGAGTGACAAAAAGATGAGGGATTCCAGCAAATTACAGTTTTGGCTTTAAATGGACACTGCTTAAAACAAAAGACTGCCATGGAGATATTTTGAGAAGCACTGTGGAAAAAGGTAGCAGCTGATGGTTATCTGATGAGTTAGTGGCTACTTAAGCACCACTGAGGTCTCTATTGAATCTGCTAGTTGCAAAACAGCAAGAAAATCGGATGCAAATTCCTGAAATTTCTGCTCAAAAAGTAAAGCAGGAGAAGCCGGGGCTGCAGGCGGTGCATGGACCACATGTTGGACTGCACCCTTCAGCCAGGGTTCTGTCTGTTGGTCTCTTTATGTCAGATATGAATCTAATCTTGTCAGAACTGGTTTTTAATGTCTGTTGCAATGGGGGGTACTTGGAGAACTTTGTAACTTTTGTGGTGATAATCATTATAACTAGATTGAGAAATACTTGTCTACAGTTTGTCTGCGATTGTTGCAAAAAAAAGTTTTACTCCAACCTAAGACTTATGCACTGATCCTAACTAACCTCGAGTGTCTCAAAGTTGGCTCCAGATCTTTATCAGACTTCTGTAGCACAGTTTTACTGCTGAAGCTGATTTACAAACTGAATGTAGTCTTTATTTATTTATTTATTTTTGTTTGTTTTTATTCCAACAAAAAGTTTTCATCAAAACATTAAAAAGCAGAAAAGTCTGACTTTTTTCTTTGCTGCTGTGACAAAATGATGCAGTTGTGAAGCAGAATATGATTTTTTTATCTGCTTGTGTTTCATAAACCACCATTTTTGTGCTTGTAAAAGTTATGATTCTAATTTTATTTGTCGCAGTTGAAACCCAAATTCTAAAACTGTTGACTCTGTTTATGTTGTTGTGTCTAAAAACTGAATTTCGTTCTTGCTTTCATTGCTTTTTTCTGTTTAATTGAAGCGATGTTTCTTCCAGTCCCTTTCTGAAACAGAAGATGGCTGATGAAATGGGTAGTTCTTCGCAGCCAAACGTGTCACATGTTTCTATCATTACACGTTTGACGGACAGACTAACAGCGGGGGGACGTGTTTGAATAAAACTCGGCTCGGATGAACTGAGACGTCTCACTCTGCAGCAGCATGTCGACGATAGAAGGCTGTTATTTAACGTTGGCTTTTTAAAAAACTTTGCTCAGGAAAAAGCAGCAGAAACTGACCACCTGTGATTTAAAGAGAGCTGCTGTATTATTAAGCAACCTACCATCAGCTCCAGCATGGGAAACTAAATGTCACTCTCTGCACCGCCACGCTGTTCTCTCTTTGTTCCTGTACCCGGATCGGAGCAATTAGCACTTATTAAGAAGGAACTACATTTGTGAAATGCTTTTTTCGGCAGAGCAAGTCAATTTACTGCCAATTTCCTTCACCTATACAGCACTCTCCTCCTTTTTCTCCCTCACCCCAGGTCTTTTTCTCCCTTTCTCCTCTTCCTCTTACCTCAAAGGTATTTCCTTGTATCTGCATGCCGTTTCGCACAGCTTAGGCTTGACATTCTCTCTTGGATGTTCAATCAATAAGAGAGCAGGCTTCTGTTTACTGAGCTGCTCTACATGCCAGCAAACAACAACACTTTGCTGTATTGGCGGTGCGGGGAAATACAGGCAACGCGTGGAACAAACAAGGGGCCATTAACTGTGGAACAGGGCCCGAAATTTATCGTACTTATAAATTCAATTTTGTGAATTGCCAGTCAATGCCCCCACCCAGGAACAATAGATGATATACAACCTACTTGGCTCAATCCAATAAGTGAGGCCGATGGGCGATCCTGGGCCCACCTGCCCTGTAATCACATTACTGCTGCGTGGGTCAATCAAACAGGAATATAAAGGTTCGTGATAAACATGGAAGTGCAGAGTTGAAACTGTGCCACATGCTGAAAGTACTGCAGGTACACCATTCAATTTATTTTTTATTCAAATAAACTTTCTTTACCCTTCTTTCTACTTTGCACTCTGTTCACTGAGAGAAATCCAACCCGTCACTCATTTATAGCACCTTTCAAGAAAGAGATACGTTTCAAAGGGCTTACAGAAGAAAAGCACCACTTTAAAAGGACAAAAGCAAAGAAATAAAAAATCAGAAGAGTAATACCAGCTGTAAAAGCAATTTAAAAGTAGCAATAAAATATGCGTTCAGATGTGTCATAAAAAGATACATTTTAAAAAGTTTTCAAAAGACATATAAAAGCACATTAAACTCGACAGTCTAAAAAAAACTGCTGACATAAACATCAGCTTTTTCAAAATATTTTAGGTTTAGTCTAAAAATCCAGAACCGTTTTTTACATCTTTTTACTATAAATGAGGTATCGTGCATTCAATTAGAAGAAAATCTGCCATCTGATTATTTTACAACCTCTGATAATTTACAGAGAAGGAACCGTGGAGGTTCAGGAATCTGCTGCAGGTCTGTGTCACAAAGAGGAAAGTTATAAACT
Source organism: Kryptolebias marmoratus (assembly GCF_001649575.2). Taxonomy (NCBI): domain Eukaryota; kingdom Metazoa; phylum Chordata; class Actinopteri; order Cyprinodontiformes; family Rivulidae; genus Kryptolebias; species Kryptolebias marmoratus. Next base: position 1,615,977 of record NC_051445.1, read on the forward strand.
CGTCCTCGAGTCACACGATGCATCCATAAGTAAACTGTCAGAAAAAAAAAGAATTTAAAAAATTCTGTTCTCACTGTTTTACTTTCAGAATACAAAACCTTATGATTATAAAAGTCCAACACATCCGTAGATTAACAAACAGAACCCAAATAATTATTTCTGGGGATAATTATCAAACTCGGCTCTTGGTTTTGGTCGTTTCTGGTTCCCCAAAGAGTTCTGATCTGAAACCATCAGAGCTTTTGCCCTGAAAGCAAAGCCTTTTTGTGGACTTGAAGGGAAAAATAAGATTTTTGAGTTAAAGTAGAGACATGATTTTATTCCAGAAATGTTATATTCTATCCTAGATTTTACAGGCAGTCAACATCAGACAGAAAGCAGAGAGAAAATCTAATGTAATGTACTCAATATGTCAATTATTACTTGTAAGTTAGAACAACAGAAATCATTATTACTTGTTGTTAAATTTTATTTCAGCAGCATTTTATTTATTGAACTGGTTTGTTTGTTAAAGCAGTTCTGTCTCCTGGCATCATTGGTGGATAAGAAACTTAAAGAGCCTCCAGAGAATTCAAGAAGAATGTTTAGTATTTCTAAAACTCTTTCACCCAAATTAAGAATCAGGAAGTGAAAAAAAGAAAAGGTTGTATAAATTTACTCCAAGCAGAGCTTGGAATTTGTCTTTTTTAACTTTTCAGAGAGTCAGTTTTGGACACTTTTTGTGTTCCAGTAACCAGCTTTAATGAATATTTCTAATAGTTTTATATCACATATATATCCTTGTATGCTGAGTTTTTACTGCGCTTTCTTTCACTCAGCAATCCAATTATTTCCAGATCCTCTCAGTTGGATTACGATCGGGTTGTTATAAAGCCACAGCGTTTATGTTTCACTATCGTTTTTAAAATCAGACTTCAAGTTTCATCAAATCTTATTGTCAGCAGGAAGCAACATGTATATCTTATATTCGTGAATATTTATTACATAAGTGAGATTTATATTTATTTGTGTATTTTTTTATAAATAAACCACCTGACAGGTTTTTATCAAGCTGTCATAATCATCATGTTACAATAAGAAGTTTTAGGGTTAAAGTCTTATTATATTAGTTTTTTCTCCTGTTTCTGTGCTTGGGTTACTTTTGTGTTTTATTTTGAAAGGCTGTTTCTCTTTTCTCTTTTGTTTTTTTCTGCTCTTGCTCCACATCAGGTTCTTGTAGTTTGATTTTCTCCTCAGTTTTCTCACGTTGGTCTTTGCTTCCTGTATATAAATTCAGCTTTGGTTTTCTTTGGCTTTAGCTGCTTCGTCACCAATCTTTGTTGTGTTTTCATGACTTGCTGGTTTCCCAGGTAACAACTTCAGCTTTGTTTTGTAAAATAAATCACTGCTTGATCGCTTTCCTCTCATTGGGAAGAAGAATTGCATTTGTTTTGTACAGCTGGTTGTTGAGGAAACATAAACGTCCACACGTAATGATTAATAACCACTAACTTACGTCAAATCTGGGCCATTTTTCAACAAACTCTAACTTTCAGGCTCACATTGTTTTCACGTTCACCAGATAGTCCTTACAGAGCCTAAATGTGTGTTTTACATCACTGTTTTATGGAAAAACAAATTAAGACTGCATTAGCTTGAGAGCAGATACATCCCCATGCCATCATTCTACCTCTTCCATGCTCAGAGGTGAAAACCAAAGATTCAATCTGTTTCTGTTTTCTGCATCTCATAAAGGCAGAGATTGAAACCAGGAACCTGAAACCAAAGTCGAGAATATCGCTGCTCTCATATATATGTGTTGTTTGGAGTTTTTCTTTTTAATATTTTCCTTCAGCTGTTGTTGATGTTCAGATCTGCTGCCACTTGAACTCCGTAAAACCTGTTTTTAGACTGAGGTCACAATTTCTGCTCATTTTTGTAGCCAAATCTCTGAAAAATACCAAAGATAATACAGTCGGACAGAAAATAACTCCAACACTGTCAGTTTTAAAAACACGCAGCACAAAATGTTATTGTAGTTAGGGACAAGACATGAAAATGAGTAAATTTTCACATACAGCACGTCTTTTTGATCTTTGAATCCTGTCGTCTTTAAAAACCAATAAAACAGTCTTTTTGTGCTAAATGTTGATAGTTTGTTCTGCAAAGATCCTTGGAAGATCCAGTGATACCGCCGCTGAAACACAACTTAAAAAGAGCCATCTGTCCTTGCAGCAGCTCCTACATTTATCTCTGATTGATGAGTTAAAACGAGGCAGTCTGAATCAGAAGTATTTTCCATTACCCTCGTCTGCCTGACGTTCATTAAGACATAAATTTTTCCCTACATGTTCAGGTAATTGTGTTCTGATTGTTGTTGGGGGTTTTTGGGTTTGTTTGGTGGATGTCAGTCAGGTCAAACAGTTATTCATCAGGTTTTTTCTTGTTTCTTCCAACTCAGCTAATTATTTAAAACCTCAATTAGGTTTTAAATAATTATTCGTAACGAGCTGCGGAAATGCATGGATGGGACTTCAACTCAAAAAATCTCCCTGCCCGAGTTTTCAGTTCATCCTTCTCAAAATAAATCTATTTCTGAGTGTTTTGTTTTTGTTTTACATTCACTAAACCAAACAGCAGCACAACAAAAATTTTAAGGTCACAAGTAAAAAAAAAAAACTGTATTAACTGTAATTTAGTTCTATTTCTCTGCTTCTATTATTTTCTTCAGCTACATCGAAAACCAAGAAAGACTGGAAAATATAACAGACACTGACCTTGCTAACTACAAAGAACTGAAGAACCTGTAAGTACTGTTTTATTTCCTCACAAATAACTAAAAAAAATCAACTCTGGTTCTTACTGCTTTCAGAACATCTGCATGCTGGCTGTAAAAGGGGCGTGGCACAAACTAAACACACCCACTTTTCTGGCAAGGCCCGCCCACTCAGATCAATTTTTTTTCTTTTTGACCATTAAATATAAATAAATAAATAAATAAATAAATAAAGTTGTAGGCTACCAATTAAATAATCCTACTAAGTATTTTAAATCCTATGGGGCGCCGTTTGTAAAGGAGCTTGTGCTCAAAATTCATGCCTAAATTTTGTCACATTTAGCTTCAAACACTGTTTTAAAATGTAGTGTTGATTTTCTGATGTCACTTTTTACAACATTTAGCTAGTTACATGTAATTGTTACAGCTACATGCT
>NC_051445.1:1619765-1632409 GCF_001649575.2 Kryptolebias marmoratus
TAACATTTAGATTTAACATTTAACATTTAGATTTATATTTAGCATGTAGCTGTAACAATTACATGTAACTAGCTAAATGTTGTAAAAAGTGACATCAGAAAATCAACACTACATTTTTAAACAGTGTTTGAAGCTAAATGTGACAACATTTAGGCATGAATTTTGAGCACAAGCTCCTTTACAAACGGCTCCCCATAAAATCCTACTTTTGATTTGACTGCGTTACAGATTTAATTTATACGGTTTGTCTTTAATGTTTTCTGCGGCTGCTGTGTCTGAAGCTGGTTCAGTTTGTTTGTTTGTTTGTTTGTTTGTTTGTAAGGACTGCTGAGGCATTTCCCTATAAATCTGTGGTTTGCAAGGATGGGTTCAAGACTGAAATGAATCATTGCCACAAAAATCTCTTTTTTATTGGCGGCTGAATTTAAATTTAGGAAATCCGCTTTGATGATCCACAAGAAAAAGACTCAGCATTCTGCTTATCATCTTTTTTTTTACTTCTGATTTGCAAGACAGCCTTGACTTTTTAGCTCGACCAAAATTTGATTTACCTGTAGGTACAAAGGATTTTTTAAAAACAGACTAATAAAGTGATCATTCAGGTTTTAAAGTTCCTGTAAACCACATATCAGCTGATTTGATCCATCAGAAAAGGCTTTCTGAACCCAGTAAAATTTAACTTTATGGAGAAAGTGGTGATGCAGAAACAAATTTTAATAAACTTTATTCATAGTTAACTGATAAATATTTATCCTAACCACTGAATATAGTAGAACATTCATTGCAGCATAAAGAAACTAAAGAATTAACTTGTGATGAGTTGTGTTAAAGCTGCAGAAACGAGCTGTTCCAGTGGTTTTATGTTCCAAACTGTGCTTGTACTGACACATTCTCCTTCTCCTCCTCTGTAGCACCGTCACTTCATGTAAGCTGAGGTTCATCTCGGACAACGCTTTCCAGAACAACCTCAAGCTGCAGTACGTGTAAGTGTTTCTGTCGATAAGAGAGGGGTTGTCTTCCCCACGTGTTGTGTGGGTCAGCCTATTTGTCGCTGTCAGTCAGACCTCAGCCAGCTCGTTAATATTAAACGAAGTGACCGCAACATTTTTCAAAACCAGATGGGAAACATCCTCAAACCTAGAATACTTCTCAGATCATCTAAGAAACTAAAACAGCAAGCTACTTTACTAAACTCATTTTTTTTACACTTTATAAGTCCTTTTTCTGTAAGCGGAAGGTCTTGAGGTCCATTCATCCACTGTTGGGTTGTGAAGATCCAGAAGGGAAACCCAACCTTTCCTCTCCACAGCAACTCTCTCCACATCCTTCTGGAGGATTAATAAATAATGGTGAATAAATATTCCTTGTATGGTGATAAAACCAGAAGCCTGGCAGCTGATGGGAAAGATTTACGAAATCCTGCTTCTCAGATAATCTGTTGGTGTTTAGATGATTCTGAGTGAAAAATAAAATCTTCCAAAACTTGCTGGATAAATAAAAAAGACTGTAAATTAGAACTCAAGACTTTTATTTTGTAGATCCTAAACTGAAAAGTTATTTAGGTTCCTTAAATGTACGTTTTCTGGACACAATAGTTTGTCTGCACAATAAGTATTTTTCTTTTACCATTTCAAATCTGGAATATTTAATATGAGGACTTAAAGACATTATCTCAGTTTTTTAAAGGTGTATTATAATTGATTAACAGAAAACTAATTAAGAAACAATCAATAGATAACCAGTATTTAATTAAAATCCCAAAGATAATTTATTCTGCATTCACTGAGGAAAAACAGTCAAAAAATACTACAATTAATACTACAATCTAACTGAAACATATCTCCTAATTTCTTCAGTCCTCATGCTTCTGAACCTTCCGCTCCACGTTAAATAATAAGCGTCTCAAATGAAACCATCAGAACTGCCTGCCTGTGAGCAGCTGAGCCTTATCGCCACCATCTTGTCCTCTTCGTTTTCCTGAGCGTGTGCAACATGTCCAGTGTTGTTTATCTGAAAGACAAGCAGGGCTGGAGGAGCAGAGATTATGGTGGGGAAGGGGTGGGGGGCTGAGGAGCTCAAGAAATTGGAGAAGACGTCCACCAGTCACCTTTTACTCGCTCACTTTGGCGGATTATCGACAACTGATGCATAATAAATACACTCCACTAAGGGTCCATTATCACTTAATCAATATCTCACTGTGGATGGAGAGGGGGCCGGCTGGGCTTGGAGGGGGGAGTATAGGGATTTTTATTTGACAGCTGTATGTCTGAGATAAAGAAGGAGAGACAGTAAAAGATGAGCACAGAATCTCCTCCCGCTCTGATCTCCACACAAAAACAAAGCTTCAGCTGCGTTTTATAGAAAAGTTGTCTGGAAGAGATTGAGCCCCCCCCCCCCCGTGGACTCGAGGAGGAATCGAGCTGGTAATGGATAAGCCCCAATGGCTAACCCTTCTGACATGAACTTTTGGGAGCAAGGAAAACAAATAATTGAACCCTTGGCCCTGTCACAGTGATTATGTATTAGTTTCCATACGCACACTCCCCAGTGTGGCTTTCTGTCATCTTCTGAGGGAGGTTTATTTACAGCCTCTCCAGGTCTGAGCATCATTTGAGCTCTACAGTGATGATATTTAAGTGGCCTGAGAGGATTGACTAAAGAATATGTGGTGTTATGTCACAGTATTAATATGAGGCCCAGATATTCACAATAATAAATATCATCAGCATTTATGTTCTTTGAGATTAAAAACAAAAAAAAATAAACTGTAGCATCGTGTGAGGCTGTACTTAAAGTCACATTCTCATTATAAAATCATTTATTCTTTATAAAGCCTGTATCTCTCTGGGCTGCAACTGTTTGAGCATTCACAAGAGAGTTTCCAAAATGTCCCAAAACGTTCATGAAGGTCCTCAGTTTCACAGAAAGTTTAAACATGGTGAAAAGATTTGTTTCATTTTTAAAATACTCAGTCACCACAGCAGTCTCAAACCCTTCTCGATTTAGTTTTTGTAATTCTAAAGCACTAGAACTATATTTTTACCGTGAATTTGTGAAAACGTGTCGTTCAGTGTAATTTCAAGTTAAAATTTGTGTATTTTCTTGCAGTTTTGTCGCAGCCCAGTGAGATATTAGCTTTACTTTTCACTGGATTTCATGAAACAGCATCAACTGAACTTCTGGCTGAAATTGTTTTTTTAATTTTTTTATTTTTAATTACAGTGCTGCAATAGCAAACATTTCCCCAGAATTCCTTCTGCTGTTGCCCTAAAATCTGTAATTAAAATGAATTTTTATATTTGATTCTAAGTAATGGGCCGACACAAAATACTCTAAATTAATGACATTCAAAATATAAATAATAAGTGTCAGCATGTAAGAAGCAAGAGACATCATGAAGACCAAGGAACTCTGATGTGTTGAGCACTTCAGATCAGGGTTGAGGGATAAAAACACTCTCATAGTACTGTTTGATGTGTAATTTCTTTCATTAGACACCTTTTAAGGTTTTCCTACCACAACAAACCTTCTAATAAGGGGGTCATCCATCAAAACTCACAAATGGGGTAAGGAGGGCGTTAATCAGAGAAGCAACAAAGATGTCAACGATAGTCCTCGTGGAGCTGAGCAGCTCTGCAGAGACAGGAGGATCTGTCCATAAGATCGCTGTTGAAGGTGCTGTGGTCAAATTAGACAAAAATGGATCATTTTATCCATCAAGGACGCCACGTCTGAGGCAAATTTATCATCTCTCACCATGCTGAGAACACCATTCCCACAGTTAGGCATGGTGGTGGCAGCATCATGGTTTTCTGGTCAGAGTTCAATGAAATTCTTAAGGATTTCAGCAGATATGAGACAAACATTAAAAATTCATTGGAGTCAGTGGAGTTCATCCTCTATTGATGTTATTTTTTATGACATTTTTCTAAGCTGTTGTTAAGATTTCAGTCTAAACAAAAAAGTGAGAAAAGCTGTTCATCAAGCAGGACTCACCCCAAAACAGTTTTTGTTGAACTAAATATTAACATTTCTCTTTATTTTCTAAGTTTCTAAGTTGTTTTCTGCAGCTGATCAGCAGTCTTCAGCCATGAACTGTTTGTGGCTGAAGACTAATTACCTAATGTACTGAACACCGAACGGAGGTGTGCTGCGGCTGTTTGTGAATGTGACTCCGGGTCGGTGTGAAATACTTGCCAGAGTAATTGATCAGAGCCAATCTGGATACATTAAGGTTTTCCGCTGAGTGTAATTCAAAGCAGGTACACATTGTTCTGGGAGTGAGCAATCAACTCACAGCTTGACTCGACTGCAGAGCGGCACCGCAGTTCAACAATGAAAATAAAACATTTACCTGGATTTTTTTCTGTTTTCAAAATGCTAATTGTTTCATTTTATTTGCGTGTATTTTTTTTTTTTTAAGTATTTGATTTTCTTCTCAAGGTGAGCAGGTGGCAAAAACTAAAACAAAGTTTGTCAGAACAACTCAAAATGTTCTTTCTTGACTTGTTTTGAACGACTCAGTTATGGATTTTACAGCATGTAAGAAAATGTTAAAGTCATGATGTTGTTTCGTTTTGTTTCACAGGAACCTGGCATCAAATCTTCTGGAGCACATCAGCTGGAGAGTTTTTCATTTCTTACCTCTGCTAAACCTGTGAGTCTTCCTTCTGTTCTGCAAAAACTGAAAGGCCCCAGATTCAGTTCATCTTAAAAATCAGATGTGAATTTGGTTAGAAACTTCTAAAATCTACCCTGATGAGGAAATGCTGAGCTAGACCAGAAATCCAGCTATTAATGGTGGACTTCTGCTTCTTTGTAATAATTTATAATATTTTAAAACAATCTAAACTCAATTATTCCAAATGTATTGACATGTAGAGACTTAAATTGCAAAGGAAAACAAGCTGACTTGCAGGATGAAGATGTAGGAGTGTAGCAAGTTTCCTGCGTCTGAAGCCCTGACAGGAAATGCAAAGCAAGCAAACTTCATGATTTGATTTTCTGAATAAAACACAAAGAAAGCGATCAAACAAAACTACAGTCCATGTTGGATCTGGGTTTACCTTTTTGCTTTTAGCTCTGATTGTTTTGTTGCTCAAGTGTTGAAGTAAAAATATTGTAGCTTCTCTGTACAGATGCAGATTACCAAATATTCGTGCCATCATAAGTCAAGATGTATTTATGTTATGCAATTTATGTAGCATTCTTGATATAACTGTAATTGACCAACATTACTATATATATATATATATTACAGTTTTGTCTCTTTTAAGCTTTACTTCTGTACTGCAGTAAAAAAGACCAGTTTTTGCTAAACTTGTTTTTCTGCACTTTAATCATAATTTTGGTTGAAATTTAAAACAACTTAATTTCTCTGATCCATTGAGAGAACTCCTTTCAGCACATATAACTGCAGACATCCAATAGTTATCGTGTCGAGACTCAAATTGCAAACACTGAGGCAGAAAAGCTGAGTGAAAATAGTCAAACTTCTATAATAATAATAGTAATATAAACAGGCTGTTGAGGCAGCAAAACCAAAGTCTGAAAAAGAAGATCTAACAGAAGACACAAGCAGCAGGCAACGTGAACTTAAACAAAAAACATGGCGGCTTTGAGATGAATCCACAATGAGGCAAAGAGCTCAACGAGTATAAATACAGAGAGGAACGATTACTGAGTGAGAACAGGTGAGGAGAATGAGCTTACAGAGAGCAGGTGTGGATGGTAAACTGAGGGAAACTATGACTAACGACACTGAGGAGAAACGGCTAAACATCAAGGAAAGAAAACCAAGGAAAACTGTGACTAAACTAACAACAGAAACAGACTAAACTTAAAAAAGGATCATGATGGATAATTCTTTAAATCTGTCCAAAAAAGTATTATTAAACATGTTTAAAGTTTGACACTATAAAAGGTGATTTTGAAGGATGCTTTTAAAGGATTTGTATTTTCGTTTCAACAGAATAATTTAATTGTTTTTCGTTATTTTCAGGGTTTTAAAGGACAACCCTCTTGTCTGCTCGTGTGACCTTTTCTGGATGCAGAAGTGGGAAAAAGATTATCGTGGCGACCTGCACAGCCAAATGCTGCTTTGTCTGTCAGACGATGGGGAAATATCCCTCAGCTCCTTGGTGATAGATAACTGCAGTGAGTTTGAGTTTCATTCTGACCATTTTTAGTTGTTTTTCTCTCTGCTGCCTAATTCCAACACAGTGGAAACAGATTTATATTCAAAGTTCCAAACATTTTTCTGGTGAAAGGAAACTTTTTTTCTACTCACAAAATAAACAAACTTGCTAAACAATCACACAGGGGAGAAAAATTATTTTGTCAGAAAATATTCTCTGGTTATGGTTTTATAAAACAGATAGAAGAATAAAAGCTTGGCTCTGGTTTATTGTCCCAACCTGAGCTCGTCCTGTCTCCTGACTGCTCCCAGGTCTGCCTGAGGTCAATGTTTTGGTCTCCCAGTACAAGACTGAAGAAGGAGGCAACCTTACATTTGAGTGTCAGGTGACAGGGAAGCCTATGCCCAATGTCAGATGGCAGACGGATGAACTCGCCTCCCAATTTACTGTCCAGGTGAGAATTATCACTATATATGTTTGTGATGGGTGGCACAGTGGAGCAGTGGTCAGAGGTGTTGCTTACTGGCAAGAAGGTTGCAGGATCGCTTCCCGACCTGGAGCCTTTCTGGGTGGAGTTTACATGTTCTCCCTGTGCTCACCTGGGTTTACTCTGGGTACTCGTTTCCTCCCACAGAATAAAAACATGCATGTGTGAGTGTGAATGGTTGTTTGTCTCTATGTGTCCCTGTGATGGACTTGCAACATGTCCAGGGTGTCCCCCGCCTCTCACACAGTGATGGAGACGGGGACCAGCTCCCTGCGACCCGGAAAGGAGCAGCGGGTAAAGAATATGGGTGGATGGATGTTTGCCAGGGCCAAGCACAGCACAGAATCTGTCCTTTTTGTCTGTTTCATCCTTTTTTCTACAATTTTAACTGAGATCTTCAGTCTTCTGTCTGAGCTGATGATGCATTCTCTCTCTGTGTGTCTGTCTGCTGCAGAAGGAGGTCTCAGGCTCCACATTAAATCTGCTCCTTCACCTCACTGACGTTTCCTATAAGGACAACCTGCACAACCTGACTTGTGAGGCCGAGAACCAAGCTGGGCCCAAGGAGGGAATGGTGCAATTGGACATTGAGTGTAAGTGCCTGCAAAATACAAAAAGAGGGGAAAAAAAACACACTCCTGAAAGCTCACAAGCTCAATACGAGTCGCCGGCCTTAATGGAGGTGAGGGCGAGAGCACACTGGGACCATTTTGTAGCGCAGGCAGGGTGGACGGCTGGAGAAAAGAAAAATGCACTGCACTGATTTCTTCTAAATGCCCCTTCTACAAATACAGGTACGCACCCACCATGCTTCTAATGGAGCTCTCTGTCATCTGCCACTCAGACTGGCGACTGGTGAGAAGAGTTAAAATAATATGAGTGAAGTGCTGCAGGTATGGTTTGTCGTTTAATGCAGGGATACAATGAGAGGACAAAGGAAGGTGAACTTACCTCATCTTGCTCTTAAAGAACTCCACCACCTTATCTATTCTGCACTTTTAAATTACAGTTGAGGCTTGACTCTGGAGGTTTGCTGCTGTTCTTTTTTTTTCTGCTTTCAGATGCATTAGTGTATTTGAACAGCACTGAGGCATGACAGCACCCAGTAGTCCCACAGAAGACCGTCAGATGCATTAGTGATACATTACTGAGAATACTACCCAAACAATATCCTATATCACCAGCTCCCCCCCAAAAAAAGGATGAAAAAAGGGGCGCCGATCAGTTGAGGCCAAATGCACGAGCATCAGGGGACAAATAATGAACATCAGGAAAATGGGCGGATAACTCGTGCTCAGATCTGATTTAGGCCCGTGCTAATGGACTTTTCCCTCCTCCTCCGGAAAACCGCTTCATCCACAGTGATTGGCAGACTGTAAATGCGCTGGTGCAGCTAATCTATCAACATCAGCCCCCCTGGTGGGCGGACACTCGTTAACCGCTGGCCCTTTAATTACTTCTAATTACCTCCCAGAACAGTGGGTGTTTACTGCTGAGTTGCTCCCGGTGCCATTGATTCGCACGGCACATGTGGCTTCCTTTTTGTAAAACACCTTTTTGTCCATCATGCAACTTCACTCATAAACCTCAAATTTTCCAAAGTAAAGTCAGTATTTGTCACCAGGAAAGTTCACAGTTTAGAATAAAAGCAGGAAATAAACAATGTTCTTGGCTGCATTTTGGCCAGAAACCATTTCAGAATGGTCATTGTCTAATTTTAAAATGAGCTCTGACAAGCGGCAGGCTCATTAAACATAATTCTCACCTCCCTTTTATCCCCTGCCGTGTAAGATTGGTAGAGGTAGCTAATGGACGATTAGTTAAATGTGATAAATAGCACTAATTTCCACTCAGTGCAACGGAGCGCAGAGGAAACGGGAGCTGAATGCTTCAGTATCCCCCTTAGCGCAGCACTTTCTGGGGGCGAGGTCGCAGGTTAAGAGCAGCACAATGACCCCGAGCGGCGTGAGGGGGTCTCTGCACTTCAGAGTTGTGTTCGATCTAAATGAGGCCATTTCCTGTAAGCTCACGTTCAGGAAAGAGCTTCCAGGTAGTTTTTGTGGTCGAACAGCACGACGAGGACCAGGATTCATTATTCATGACAGGTCAGCGCAGGTTTGCAGCACAGATGGAGAACATTGATTCATGGAAACTCACAGAGGAACCTTCAGTGTCCGACTTTATTATACATGACAAAACTGTGCATTCAGCAGAAATTAAAGCATGTAAGTTTGAGCATATTGACAGGTGCTTGATTTATTGGCAGTGTCTTTTTTCTTTACATCTATAAAAAGAAAATACATAAATGATGCAAAAATAGACTTTAAAAAACATGCAAAAAAAGATGTTTTCCAGCTTTTGTTGTGCTGTTGCTTTATCCAGTTTATTATTTTTCTTTCTCTTGTTCAGATTTATTTATGTTTGTTTGTTTGTTTTTGTCAATTTTTGTTCTGATTATTTTGTTTCTTGTTTTGGTTTCTTGCTTTGTATTCTTGTTGTATTTGATTTTAATTTGTTATTTCTCTTAGTCACGGGAAAATATTCACCCAGCAGTCTTTTTCTGAGCATATCTTTCTTTTTTTTTACCTGTTTTTAAAAATTCATGGATTTAAAAAAGAGACCGCAGGAGAATCTTGTGAGGATTTAGGAACAGCTTGAAAATGAGAACCTAAAAATACAGTTCTTCAAAACAAATACATTTACAAAACTAAAAATATTAAAATATTCTGTTTTTTTTCTGTTGAATTAATAGGTGTGATGTATTTAATGGCACTCATTGCAAAGTCTGAAATCAAACATAAAACAGGTTATCCGATCGAATGGTGCAGTTTGAAAGAGTTTACTCCAGTTTTTCAGATATATTGAATGCAATTCTAAAATGCAGACCCGCACTCAATGTAAACAAACTCAATTTTGTGTCTCCAACAATCGCAGCCCTTTGAGATGCTTCTTCTATCCCTCACAGTAACAAAATGTTGCAAGAAGTGACCATGAGGACTACAATAAAACTTCAGTTAGATAATATAAGAGTATTTGTGTCCATCTAATAATCCACGTTACAGAAACACATCTACCAGCTTTAAAAAGTACTTTAACTTTAGTATTTTACAGCCTTTTTTTAAAGCCTTTTTGTAGATTTTGGCCTCACAGTTGCTCATCTTTGATTTATATTACTCCTCCGCCTCTCTCCACAGTTTCAGCCAGGATCATCTTCCTGAGAGACGCTGAGCCACAGCACCACTGGTGTTTCCCCTTCGCAGTGGATGGAAACCCTGAACCCAACATCACCTGGCTGTACAACGGCGCTGTCATCAAAGAAACCTATTACACGTACATGCAGTTCATCCCAGACTCGAACGACGGCTCAGTCAAGCACGGCTGCCTCTTCCTGAACAAGCCGACCCACATCAACAACGGCAACTATTCTATCATCGTGGAGAACAAACTCGGATGGGACAAGGCCACAGCCGTTGGGATGTTTATGGAAAACCCCTTTCAGGACAATCCTGAAGGGCTGATTCCAGGTCAGCTCCTGAAATTGTTTCTGGCTCGAAATGTTTTTCCACCCAGAAGGCAGATATGTGATGGATGGATGGAACTGATTATTGTCAGGATCTGAGTTTGGAGGGATGTTGAGTCACTTCTATATGAGCTGTTTATATTCTGGAAGTGATTCAACCTTCTCACATACTGAGTCGCTTTATTACCCATAAATCAGCTGGCAAGCATAAAACTAAAAACTACCAACTGATACCGGTTTAGTATGTCGCACCTTTCTCTGATATATTGTCAAAAACAGTCAATTATAAATAAGTTCTTTCAGTCTAATTTGTGGGATTATTTTGTAAGTGACGTTGTCAAAATAAGAGTTGATTTTTTGTTCTTATTTGTTTCTAATTCGGTAACTTTTTGGACACAAATAGTTACTGAATTAGAAACACACATGGCTCAAACATTAAAAATACCATCTCATTCTCAAGTTTTGACAGTTTAACCAAGAAAAATTACTCTTGAAATATATGGATAAAAAGCTAAAAGTTAGAGACGGAAAAGCTGAACATTTCTTGGAAAAAAAAAAAGCTTGTCGTTTTATCTCTACAGGAATAAGTTTTACGTTAAAACAAGTTTAAATAAACTAGAAATATGTGATTAATTGGTTTGCCTTTTTGAGTAGTTATTTTACTTTATTGTCTGGTGCTGGCAGTTATTTTGTAAAGTGTAATAACATCTTTTATTTTGGAGGGGTGCGGAAGTCATTTTTATTGTGTAACATATTTACAGTAAAACCCAGGCAGCTGTAATAGCAGTGAAAGGTTCTGAATATCACTTTTTCTGTGATTTGAGTTCATAAATATCTTTGTGCTTTTGCTCCCTTCATGCTAGTCCCTGATTGGGAACCAAGTAAGTGCTTGACTGACTTTATGGCTCTGAATTTCTTTTTTTTCATGTCTCATTACCACTAAATTAACTTTTGTGCACTGATTGTTTTCTCCCTTCAGGCACGACTGAAAAATCCAACATGGACATCACGGAGAAGCTGAATAGTCGAGTGTTTGTGGTACGTTTTCTTCATGTCATCATCTCCAGCAGAAAAACGGATATTTATTACTGATTATTAACGATTCCGGCTCAGAGTATTTGCTGTTAAAATCTGGACAATCAAACAAGAACTTTTTGGAGATTATCTTCAAAACAGTTCTTATTTTTCCCACAACTACTTTTCATAAATGCAATAAAGTTAGTAACAATTTTTTTGGTCTTATGAAAGCACTTTAATGTTTAAATTAACATTTACCATGAAACAGTATGTTTGCATTTGAAAGCACTTTTTAGCTTTTCTTTGTAATTTGGAGAAATAAATCTATTGTGATCTCAAACTTCTGTTCTGACACAAAGAAAACTTGTTTTTGCTTAAAAAAACTTTGTCAAACTTTTAAACAATGTAGAAATAAATAATACTAAATATATAAAACTTAAAAATATATTCTTTAAATAAAAATAGTGATTTAGCCTCTTTGAACAAAGCAGATTTTTATTCAGTAGGGACACTAGAAGCAGGTTATTGTCGCTCATTAACTTTGTTTTGTTCTTTTTCAGTAATATTAATGGGTTGCATTTGCTTTATTATGAAGAAACAAGTTCTTTGTGTTTATTATCATTAACAAAATAAAAAAAGAAGGAGAAATATATTTAAAGTTGCTGATTTGATACAATACTTGGCATCACATTGGATCAATGTTTGTGTTGCTAATGAAGGTTTTTGTTTTTTTTTTAATTTATTTGCAGGTATCCGTGGCTGTGGGCCTCGCAGTGTTTGCCAGCACTTTCCTTCTCATTCTGATTTTGGTTATTAACAAGTGTGGCCAGCAGTCCAAGTTTGGTATTCACCGTAAGTTTTCACTCCTTCATAAAACTCTGTCCCTGAAACTTAGAAGGAAAATGACTCTGAACACTTGATTATCAGTCCGAATGTTGGATAACGGATCACAAAGCCACCAGAATTTTGCACGGTACACTATTAGCCCATCAGATACAAATAAAGATGTTGTTTCTGGCTCTGTTGCCTTGATCTTTGAGTTGTATATTCTAAAGTTTGGAAAATAAAGGCATGTGACACATGAGGGTTTTTTTTGTCCCAGCCAATCAGACTGTTTCATACAAATTTGAAAAAAGACGTAACAGTAAATTCTGCCAGAATATTGTTTCAAATTACGGTTATGATTATGGTTCTGTTAGTTTTTCAGGAAGTCAAGTGCAGCAGAAATGGATTTGGGTTCTAAGTGTGCTGTAAGTTTACACACTGCCAGCTGGATGGACAGACGGATGGATGGACGAACAGCTGCATGTGTTATTGCTCCATGTGGATCTGCTGTTTATTGTTGGACAAAGTGCTTTAATTACTGCAGCACAGAGTCGCAGCGTGAGGGCCATTACAGAGGGTGGAGGGATGGATGGGTGGATGGGTGGATGGATGGATGGATGGATGGACGGACAGACAGATGGACGGATGGATGGAC
>NC_051445.1:1634707-1765626 GCF_001649575.2 Kryptolebias marmoratus
ATGGATGGACAGAGGATGGATGGATGGATGGATGGATGGATGGATGGATGGATGGATGGATGGATGGATGGATGGACGGATGGACAGACGGACGGATGGATGGACGGACAGACGGATGGACGGATGGATGGACAGAGGATGGATGGATGGATGGACGGATGGACAGATGGACGGACAGACAAACGGACGGACGGACGAACAGCTGCATGTGTTATTGCTCCATGTGGACTCTCCAGCCTTTTCTCTCCTCTCTAGGAGCCTAAGTGGGCCTGATTGCCTAAGTGGACCATTCTCCCTCTTTCCTTGCCTCCATCTCCTCTGGGCTCTCTCTTTGTTGTTCCATTTTCTTCTGTTTTGGACTCTGGGGGTTCTGTGGTTTGCCTTGCTGAGTGGGTTTTACAATTTGGGCTCCACTTGTTTGGCTTTTAATACGTGCCATAGTGAGGTGTTGCTAACCAGCCAGGCTTCTTCTATGGTTACTTTTTTCCCAATTCAATGTGGCCTGATTGCTGCATGGTTGATGATGGTGATTATTAAAGCTTGTCATCATCTGTCACCATGGTACCAACGATTGTGCAGCCAAGTTGGTTCCAGAGAATGTTGATTCCTTAAAAAGGGGACAAATGGGTCTTGAATTGCTCCTTTTGTTGGCGCCTGTAATCACAACAGGTTGGAGACTGATTAGGTGTCATGGATCCCTCAGTTCTGCTCGTCTGTTCCGTTTCATTAGGCTCATCAGTCCTGGGGACCGAAGATGACCTGGCAGTGTCACTTCGGTTCATGAACTTTGGAACCAGCCCGCCTTCCTCAGATGAAGACTCTGGTTTGTCAAGTTTTGTCGAGAACCCTCAGTACTTCTGTGGCATCATCAAGGATAAAGACATGTGTGAGTGCCAGTTCAGTTTCCACTTCAGTTATTGAATATACATGCGCTTTTCCCCTTAAAAGTGCTTTTTAATGCCTCAGTTTGAAATTTGAAATACTTTTACCTTGATTCTGAATGTGTGAACAGAGTCACCAAGTTGTCCCTCTGATTATAATCCACAAAATGTTTAGAAAAATCTGAATAAAGAGTACAAACCTTCACCAAGGCCATAGAGTCATTACAAAACAGTCAGATCCAGATCACCACCAAAATTCAATCAATTGTTACGTGTGACAACTCCAAAAACTGTTGTCTTTATTAAATTGACTTTGTTTCTGTTGGTGAAAACATTTCTTTTTTATTTAGCAGACTAACTGTCTGTGTCGTCGTTTGTTCGCGGTTTGTCGAACTCGTTGACCAGGATTATAAAATATCTGCTGCTGGAGCTGCCTCAGAGCCCCAGCAGACACACATTTACAGTCTGAAGACTTCCTGTAACGCCACCATCAGGACAAACATACAGTTGTTGCTTCTCTTAAAATGCAAGTTTAATCTTGAGACAGATCAGTGCTTGACTTTGGCGAGGTTGTGACTTGCAGAAAATTGTTTTTTCTGGGTTCAAAATAAGTCGGCGACAGTTCCCCAGTGAGTGTTTGTGTTTCCCATGATCTCAGGTGTTCAGCACATTAAACGGCAGGATATTGCCTTGAAGTGGGAGCTTGGTGAAGGAGCGTTTGGCAAAGTCTACCTGGCAGAGTGTGCGAACCTCAGCCCCGACTATGACAAGATGCTGGTTGCCATCAAGGTGAGGAACGCTTTATGGTCCTCCTGCAGCTTATGGGAGTGTTACAGATGTAAACATGTGGAGCTGCAGGGGAGGTGTTCAGTCTAAGGTGTCTGGAAGAAATGCTGCTGGGTCAATGAGGGAGTTTGTTCATCTGGATTGCAGGGATTCTGAAAAAGGGTTTTTAATCTCTGTTAGCCCTAATCAAGCAGCTGAAAACTACACAAAACTTGACTGTTATGGTTGAATGAACACAGATGGCTCTTTGTGTTCTGACATGGTGGCTAAACCATCGCAACGTGGTGTATTATGACAACACTTTCTTTCTTTGAGTCAAAGCCGAAACATCTTATTACAGTTTAAGCAAACACTACCATCATCCCACGGTGAACATGCTGGCTCCTCAGGGTTTGTTTTAGTTTAATGTCTGTTTATTCTTATCTTCCTTTTAATTCAAAGCACACTGAGTGCTGGAAATCCAACAGTATTTTCCCTCTGAAACTAAAAAGGAGGTTTTATGTTGCTGTTCATCGTCTGCAAATTCTCACTTCATGGGAACTACTTCAAAGATTAAAACTGAATGGAGTTAAAAATCTGAACTTAATTCACAAAATGAACTCAGCTCATCAGCTCTAATGTTTTAATCTCAGTTCCAGACTCTGAGAGGTTAATGATCTGTTCTAAAAAAAACATTATTTCTTTAGGCAGAGCATCATCTAGCAAATCTCCTCATTTGCACAAAAATCTCATCACTGTTTTGCAGTTTGGGCTGTTTTTACACGCATGAGAGAAGCTTAAAAGTGGCAAAATGTTGTGAAGTTTTTTTCTCTTTGCCATGTTTTTTTTTAAACTTAACACCAAATCTGACCTCCAGGCTCAAATTGGCATCAGCCTTCTGTTACGTTTAAAGAGACGAGGAGAAGGCATGTCTTTTTATTAGGTCCCTTTCAAAATAACAGCCTAATAATTAAATCCTGCCTTCGTAGGGAATTATTGGTTGTTTTTTCAGTTTACGGCAGCTGTTCACTTTCACAACGACTTGTTTATTCTCCTCGAAGTGAGCTGGGCTCGAGGTTTGTTTGTACAAAACAACTTATCTCTGCACAAAGTAAAACTTTGTTTATTGGCAACATAAAGGCTGTCAGCATGAAAAATACTCATAACTCCAGTTCATAAGTCCACGTCCACCGTGAATCTTTAAATGCGCATTTATAATTGCAGACATGATTAAATCCTGACTATATTTTGAGTTGTCTGTTTTCTTTTTCTCACCAATGCTTCACATGCAGAGCAGAAATATGATATGATGCCACACTGTATGTCTTAAAGCTAAACAAAAATTATTGGCAACACAGAAGCAGCCACATAATTTGTAATTTAAAAAAATTAAAGCTGTGAACAGCAAATAAATAAAACTGTCAGGTCACAGAGTTGAAGTGCAAGACTCAAACTTGTCCATTAGTAAGTACAGCGTCGCCCACTCAGCTCTCCAATAGGTTTAAAAATACACAAGAAAAGTTTCCTTTAACATCTATAGTTTTTCCTGCACTCACACTTTAATCCACCGTCTCTGTGGTTTCAGAGAGCTGTCTTTGTTAAAGGGCTGTCAGCTGATTTAATACACAGCTCGTTACATCGGGTTAATGCAAACCACACAGAAGAAAAAAAAAACAAGATGAGGGAATATAGCCCTGCTTTCATTTATCATCCCATTAATCACACATACTGTATGCTTTTATAACACATCATCACTCATCTGAGCTGAGAACTTCTAAAACCTGTGGAAGGAGATTGGAAATGTTCCATCTGTTGTTTGATTATTTTTAAAATTTAATTTAAAAAATCTTTCAAATTAGACGGAAACTTGAGTCAAATGTTGAAGAGACAGTGTGAAAAAAACAAGCATTATGGTATGAAAACATGACGTTTTATTTTAACTAACTGCAACAAACCAAACTGCCTAAAACCCTGGGATGTTGGTGAGTGATGCATTAAATGGATTCAGCTCCACCTGAGATTTTTCAATCAGTTCCTGCATTTTTGTTAATGAAACAAGTATGGAAGAAGTCATTTTTCCGTTGCATCCCTTGCTTGATTGCAGACTCTAAAGGATGCAAACGAGTCGACCCGGCAGGACTTCCAGCGGGAGGCAGAGCTGCTGACGGTGCTCCAACACCAACACATTGTGCGCTTCTATGGCGTCTGCACAGACGGAGAGCCACTGGCCATGGTGTTCGAGTACATGAGACACGGAGACCTCAATCGTTTCCTTCGGTATGTAGAAGCCTCCAAATTCAATCCTCTCCGTGGTCAGTCTGATCTCCGCTGCACAAACTGTTGATTCTCACACTGCTTAATGTTAGACCTGAAAAGTAAAAGTATTGAATGAAAAGCTGCAGAGGCTGCAACAACACCTTCACAGCAAATGTGTCAGAGTAGGAAAAACACAGCAGGAATGGTTCCCAGCAGAGTGCCGGCTTTCACATCAGGACTCAGGAATACAGCCATCATCCCTCTCCTTATGTACACTGAAGCTGAAATGACTGGTCAAATAAAAATATAACTGACTGAGTGAAAAAAGTAATCAAACCCCCAGTTGTATGTTTTAGCAAAAAAACAGAGATTGAATGTTGCAGAATGTTGTAATGAATACTGAAGGTGAAAAAAACCACGGAAATTATGGGACGGACACCTGAGTCACTTGTTCAGCCAAACATGGGAGATTTCTATTAAACACAACTTGTCATCTTCAGTAATACCCCAAAAATCCCAAAGTGTCTTTGGGACCGGTACATTGATATGTGTTGCATACTTCTGACCAATTAGTGATTGGTCAAAAGTTTACATAACTGCTACATCATACTGAACATGACTGGGTCAGCTCGACTCAAAAAGACTCACTGTTTCCAGGAATTGTCTTAATATTATCAACAACCTCTTCTGACATGTCCTTCCTAAAAACTGTTCTGGAAAGTTCTTAACAAAAACAACGCCTTACACACAAACACAGCCCCTGTTAACCTTTCCTCCTCCACATTTGGTCAACTCTGCATTCTCTTCCACAACACTTTCATTCCTCTGACATCTGGCCAAAATATTCTTCACTTTATTGTCTAAACTTATTGTTTTTTTCCTGTTTTTAAGTAACATGTAAGAACACCATGTGGGTCTCAAAGTGACAAACAGAGGTCCAGATCCAAACCCAATAAGGTTCTATAATTTGATCAATTTCAGTAGAAATTTATATATATTATACGCTTTTTTGTATTTTTATGTTTTTTACTTGCCCACATTTGCAGGAAACCCATTTTAAGCAATGCAACTTTCTACAGTTTATGGTAAATAACTTTACTTTGCACAGTTTTCTACAGTTTGCTGTATTTAAATTCAGGCAGTGCAACATTTCTAGCATTCAGGGTAATTCTAGGTCCAGCCCGCAGTTCCTCCTCGCTTCTCTCTGTATAGACAAGCTGGCAGCCCAGAAAGAAGGAAAAAGTCTGAAAAGACAATATAGTGAGTGAATAAAACCAACATGGCTGATTAAACAAGAAAACCAGAACCAGTGCAGCATCTGATCTGTTTAACTCAACACCTGTTAAAAACTGAGCTTCAGCTTTGAGAAGTTTAAGCACCAAGAAGAACACAAAGTCATTGTTCTCATCATCTTGTTGTCTGTTTTCCTATCGATCGTCACATTATGAACGCTGGCCAACACACATATCCTGTAGAGCTGCATCCACAGCCGTTATTATCAACTAAATTCATTAAACACAGTTTGCAACTTCACTTATATGTATTGTTGTTTTTAAGAGGCCCTGTTAACAGCCAGCACTAATAGATGCTGCTTGAAACGGCTCATAAAGTTCTGGCTTGCAGCACCGCTCAGAGGTGCTGGTTCATGCTCTGCTTTCAGAAACAAAAACTGTTAATAAAACAGATTTTAGAATCTGGATAAAACTTACTAAGACAATAGTTTCACACCATCATATTTGGGTAGAATAAAGCAGTATATTTCCAGGGAATGTCTCAGCATTTTGCTGTTTACTTCAGTTTTTCTGAGGCCTGATTATGAAACGTGTTATTTTAAATAAAAACTTATTGATCAAATGGATGGATGGATGGATGGATGGATGAATGGATGGATGGATGGATGGATGGATGGATGTGCTGTTTCTGTGCTCTAAAGAAACTCAAATTGTGAGTGTTTCTTTTCTTTGTAAACAGGTTCATATTTTATTTGCATGAATTTTTCGAATTATTTTTGGCAAAGACTCCTGGTGGATTTTGAGTAGTTTTCTTGAATAAAGTATAATTACAGCAGCCTTAAAAGCCTGTTGTTCATAGCCTGTCAGTAAAGCTCAAATGTGTTTGTGTGTTGATTTTGACAAAACTCGTAAATAATTGTCAAATGCATCTCATATAAAATGTATTTTCTACGCTTTTGTTGCCCTTTTAAAAGTTAAAGTTTAAAACTTGTAGCTTTATACTTTCTATTATTTCCTTTGTCAACCTATCAGTGTGTCAAACATCAGCCCCATTAATATTTCAAAACCTTCACTTCAGAGTGCTAATGTATGTGTTTTGTGCATTGAGACTTTCCTGCAGCTAATGGCAGGCGCTGCATGGAAGCTGCATGCTGCTGTGGATCCACTTAGGTTTCCTGCAAACTGAACTCTCAGATGGAAGCTGCTTCACTTTAAGGCTAAAACACCTAAAAAAACAACCTTGGAAACCTCAGACCTCTGCATGAAGAAACTACAGCCAGTATCTCACTGAGCTGCGCATGTTGGAGACTAGTTGGTGATAAAAAAAATTGCAAAAATATAATATAAGTTTTTCAGCTGCAGTCACTGAATTCGGAGCGTTTGCAACCAAGTGATCATAGCCTTACACAGCCAATTTTTGAAATTCAAGTCCTATTTTTGTGTGCACAACATTTAAAATTCTGTTCTGGGCGTGCACATTATCTGGTTGCTCACCTCCAGCCACACTGTGTACCCAGCCAGCCACGCATTTAGGATTTAATATACTGGAGTACACTTCAGAAATGAAGATAGGCAGACTTGGACCAGTTTTTTTTATTATTTTTATTTATCATCAGTGTGTTTTTTTTGTCCTGCTTTAAAGGAGAGCTCCTGTGCAGATGTCAAAATATGTCTCTGGTGATCTAAAATTTATGGAAATTAAATTGAGAAGGGCTTGAGAAGCTCACACTATTATGAGACAAAATATCTCAAAACCTTTGTGAGGGTTCTCCAGCTCCTCAAGAGAGTCAATGGACCTTATTCTTATGAATTTTGAACAAATTTTCTTTCATCAGAACCACAGGGTCGTCACAGGTGCCTGCAATTCTTCTCAATTTACAACCAAGTCCCAACGTTTTTGGTATTTGAGTTGTAGTTTTTGTGATTCAGTAGCATTAGAGCTGTGTTTTTTGGCAAATTATATATAAATTTCCAACAAAGTATGGCCTAGATTTCATCAGGAGTTTGTTCAAACGTGTCAGTCGGTGTAAATTTCCATATTTTTGTTGCGATTCTGTCTCCAACCAGTCACCGACAGTTTTAAGTGAAATGCAGCTCTAAGTACTACACCTGTACTTGTCCCGCTGGGTCAAGTCAAAATATCTGCTGTAAAAAAAAGAAACAAAAAAGAGAGGATGGATTGAGGGAGATGGAAATGTATCCAAAACAGGAACAAAAAAAGAAAACATGTTCACGACGTGTCAAGGCAAAGGGCAGTTTCTTTCTTACTGAGATGTGTTCAGATGGATTTTCAAATGATGTTGAAGTTGATGAAAATAAATTTCCTCATTTGAGGTTGTTTGAACTGAAAGCTGAACTAATTTAGGATCTACAGAAGGGGGTCAAGTAGCAAACTATTTAATAAAAAGACTTGTTACTGTGCAACACGGAGGCAAAAAGGCTTTAAAATCAGTTTTTCGGTCAAACCTGCAGAGGGAGTTAAAGCAAACCGAGACTGTGTCGACCTATTGGAGCTCACTTGGCACCTTAGGAACAATCTGAGCGATCTATCAGAGCAGACCCAACTGATGCTGACTGCCAGGTGTCCTCCACGGGAGACAGATTGGGAATGAAAACACTCACTCACACACACACTCGCATGCATGCATGCTCACAGGCTTCTCCTGAAATATATGTTGGTGGAAATCACATTTCCAGAAGACAGAATGAGTGAAATGTCTGAAAGCCCCCACGATGCAGCTGCTTTCCCACCCTGCCACCTGCCTTTAAACTAATACTGATTGTATAAACAACTTCCTTTGTAAAGTGGAGAGAAGAGACATTAGGATGGATGCCACATGGAGACACATCAGCTGTGATTTGCTCATTTAGGCATTTGGATGTCGGAGTGGGTGTTCATGATCCACAGAAACAACAGGGAGTTAATGTGCTCTGCATCTCTGAATTACATTATTGCAAATCAATTGTAGGCGTATTACAAGCCTGTGTTTTCTATTAAGCATTAGTTTTAAATGGCTTTATTGTGGCGTGCTGACCGTGTCTGTATTGCTCTCAGGAGCTTCGTGCTCAGAAGTGTTCAATCTGCAGATTGCTTGCTGAGGTCATTGTCCTTCAGGTGACCCAAGGTTGGTGCCATAATACACTGAAAGGCCAATCTGAGTGTTTTAATAACCCCAGCAACCAATGGAAACTGAGTAATAACAGAGCAGAAGGCTCTCGAAACATGTGCGGTCAAACAACCTTCTACGGTTTCTAATGGCCACGAGATTTCAGCTTCAAGATGCAAACCCAAAGTGGATACATATAACTGAAACTCCACTAACAAGTAAAATATTTTATTAATCATCGGTGATGAGCAGAGAAAGAATTTCTGTTAAACAGTTAAAACCATCCTTCACACGGTTTACTGAGAGGATTAAAAAAAATCTTCATTTCCAGTTTTAGAAGGTAAAACTCTGAGCTCAAATACGATGGAAGTCAATGAGAGTTTTGGTGTTTGCACTCTGCAGTCTGGGTGAAAGAGGACAAAAATAAATGTATAGACTATAAAAAGCATAAAAAATATATAAATAGAGCGTTTGTAAAAGTTTAGACAACTGCACCAAAGCTGGCAAAGTAAAAATATAAGATGTATATTTTCATTTTATATATATATAATTAAAAAATCATTACAGTGCTATGTTTGGTTACTTGTGGAAGTTATATTTTACAATAATAAAAGAATATACCCTTGACTTTTACAATACACAAGTTTACTGAAATCCTTTGAATCCTTTCTGTGGTCTCTTATCTGCTTCGTTGGTGAAAAACAACCAAATACATTTTTTCTTTCCAGTTTATCCTTGGACTATCAGAAGCTTTAGGTTGTGAATGTGAGCTGTAATTACTTTTCAGTCTTTGATGTTACTCTGAAGCATTAATTTACATTACACACACAGCCTGCAGGATGAATGCACCGTACTGTACACCACTGTGACATTTTACTGAAATAAAAAGCATTCAGGTGATACTTCTTCATCCAAATTCTCAATGTTTTAATCTGAATAGTTCTAGTTCAGTTTAATACACTAAATAATGAATTTGAAAACATGATTTTCTCTTCAGTCAGACTAGTTATTGACACACTTTTATCACGTATAGCAGAAACTCATCTCGTACAACGAAAGTTTTTAGTTTCCATTCTATAAAATAACAGCTGCAACAACAAACCTGTTTTTATTCATTTATGATTACTGTTTTAAACAATCATTTTAAATTTTATTTTGACTTCTGAAAATCATGTCAAGACCTTGTATTTAATTTTCTACAGCCTACAATTTGGTTTTGACACCAAATTTAGGAACCAAACGAAAACCTTCGTATCGTCTGTGTGCAGAGCTCACGGACCGGATGCTCGGATTCTGGAGGAGTCAAAGATGCCCCCGATGGGTCAGCTGACTCTGCCTCAGATGCTGCACATCGCCGCCCAGATTGCCTCAGGTATGGTTTACCTGGCGTCGCTGCACTTTGTCCACCGTGACCTGGCGACCCGCAACTGCCTGGTGGGGGAAGGCCTGGTGGTGAAAATCGGAGACTTTGGTATGTCCCGAGACATCTACAGCACAGATTACTATCGGGTAAGTGTCTCTTCTAGAAGTCCTCATCAGATCGTGCTGAGCGCAGCCTGAAACAGAGGTCTTCATCTTCAGGTGGGTGGGCGGACGATGCTGCCGATCCGCTGGATGCCCCCAGAAAGCATCATGTACAGGAAGTTCACTACAGAAAGCGACATCTGGAGCTTCGGGGTGGTTCTCTGGGAAATCTTCACCTACGGCAAACAACCCTGGTACCAGCTGTCCAACAGCGAGGTAATTCTGGTTGCTCCTGCTGTTGATGGTGCAGGAAATAAATCAACACATGCACGTAAAAATGGTACAACCACCATTCTGAATAAGTTGGGACGTTGTGTGCAATGTAGTAAAAACAGAATGCAATAAGTTGTAAATCTCTCAAACCCATATTTGCTTCACAATGGAATATATCAAATGTTTAAACTGAAAAAATTTAACCCTTTATTTAAAAAAAAGTTTTTTTTTTTAATTTTATAGCAGCAACACATCTCCAAAAAAGTTGTTTTTCTTTGTGATTTATCTTTTAACAAGTTTATTGAAAAGTTTATTCCTCAGTCATTTGGGAAATATTTCCACAGAAAAGGGTTCATCCTTGAAATCTTCACAAATTAAATCAAACCTGTCTGAATAGCTGCATACCAATAGATGCATGGGAGAAATATGCTACATTTTAAAAACCAACATCTCTGTTGCAGACTTCTTCAAAACATCAGTCTCACCAAAACAAATTGGCATAAAAAAGGTAGCACTACAGCTTGGTGGAAAAAATTCCTAAACTGATTTTGTTGGTACATTTTGAAAGAAAAGTCTAGAAATTTAGGAAATATTAAAGGCTAGTTGTTGTTTTTTTTATAATTCTGAATAAGGGCAAAAGATTAATAGCACTCCCATGTTTTAGAGTAAAATGTGGTGATAGTTGGCGCAGCGGTTAACATCGCTCTAATTGTTAGCTAGAAGACCAGGCAGGGTGTGTACTTATTGCATTTTGACTTTTGCACAGTTTAAACAAAGAACATTTTGAAAAGCCTAAAAAGTGATGTTTGAATGGTTTAAATGCCACCAAAGAGAGCCGAGTTAAGTTTTATTCATGCTAGGATAACTGACAGATGGATTAAGAATTTACAAACTGAGAGAAGAACTGACTCTTGTTGGAAAAAATAAACACAATTTCTCTGTTTAAACAGATTTTAGACTAAATTTTTCACTTTTTATTAGGAATTTAGAACAAATTGAGGGAAAGTTGAGTTGATTTCAAATACAGGGGAGTTTAAGTGAACTGTTAAAATGTCTCATTTACAAAAACAGTTTTAATTTGGTTAAACTTGCTCTGCATGGGAATAAGAAGTTAAACAATTCTACCTCATTAGTTTGTTTCTTGAACAACATACAACATAGCATCTGTTTACTGATCACTTCCCAGTTTAACTGATTATATGGTTGAGATATCAGTTCTTCCTTTTACTCTAAATCAAAATGTTTTGCTGCCTAATTGTTGAGTCATTTGCATACTTCTTTTGATTTGAATTTAAGTTGCTTTAACTGAACTTTGCAGCACAATTGCTTCAGTCTGAAGTACTTTATTATTTTAGATCATTTTAACTTTCAGAACATGCAGTCTTACATACTCTGCACTCTTAAACTAATCAATAAGTTCATAGTAATTAAGGGCAGTCCAGTCTGGCCTTTTCAGCTTAAGCACCAAGAAGTGGGTCTCCACTGTGACCACAGTGGTGCTATTACAGGCCGTAAGCCTCTCTTCTTTCAAGAGAAGGGTGGATCACTTTTCCTTTGCACTCAATTCTAATCTCATTGGCTTCATTTTTGCCCTAGCCCAATAAGCTGTAACCTCGTTATCCTAATCTGTCTCGCCCAATAAGGGACAGGTGAAATTATCGTGTTGCCTAAATACTGCGTGTCGGAGATAAATCATTCCAAGCTCCTGACGTGGCAGCAGCGGTCGTTCGGCTCTGGGTCGTTCTGGTGTGAAGTGGCTTTGTTGACAGGCCTCTTCTGATCACTTAATCAGACAAAGGTTAACAGCAGTGAAGAGACTGAGTCAGTAAGCATTCAAATAAAGAGAGAAGCCCTCTCTTATCCTCAGCAGTGATTTATTCACTGAACGGTGTGAGGTTGTGAACTGCATCAGTCACTGCAGCCATTAGAGCTGGAGTGTGTTCACATTTTAGCTGCTTTCGTTTGGTCCAGAGGTGGCAGCTAATGGACACAGACAGAAGATCTGGGTATCGTGAAGCTGTTTAAAAGATGTCCAGTGTTGGAGCAAGTCTCATTATTTCTTTCTTCAGAACGTCCGTATGAAAATACTGTCTCACTTATGTTTAGTATTGCTTGTGAATGGAGATAATTTAGTTTTTTTACCCATTAAGCACCATAAAGTAACATATATTCTACTTTTTATATTTAGTGTACTGCTATTCAGTACAAATATTTTATGTACTAACCTATTCCATGAGCTTTGTTTTCAGATTTCTAAAATCCTTATTCATTATTAAAAAAAATCAATTAAAACAAACTAATAAACAAATAAAAACGAAAAGATTACCAATCCGGCTCTTTCTTGGTAAAATATATGATCTTTATCAGTAAACACATGAGGAAACAACCAATGTCTAAAGAAAAGTTAAAAGAAAAAACCTTCAGAAAGTCTGGAGAGTGTTTTAGACATTTTTGAAATGTATGATGAAAGTCTGGCTCTTGGTGGTGTTATAAAAGTCCAGAGGTTCGAGGACAGAAACAGATTTTCAGCCTGGTTGTTCACGTCTTTTCATGCTTTCAAACCCACTTCCAGAACAAAGAGTTTCACATGGATGTTAGGGATTAGGCCACCTCATGACTAATTAATAAAACCTTCACAGCAAAAAGTCTCAGCAATCTCTTACATGGTTGTGGAGGAATGTCGGCCCACTCTTCTTTCCAGCGTTGGTTTCTGCTCAGCTCTCTGAGGTTCTGGTTCTGGTTCTGGACCGTTCTGCTGTGTTTGGGATCATTGTCCTGTTTGTTGGACAGATGGCCTCACATCTGACTCCAGAATCAGCCCAGACCATCAGCCCTCCACCACCGTGCTGACAGCTGCAGTGCATTCTGGGTAAACATCTCCACTTTTGTGTTGTTTTGTTCCAGAAGTCTTGATGTTCCTTCAAATGAAACTTTACAAGCCTAAGTCATGCTGCCATGTTGATTTTAGAGAGAAGAGGCTTTCTCCTGCAATCCCTCCAAACAAGCCGTACTTTTTCATTTTTTTCTGATTGTCCTGACATGACCTTTAACCTTTAACCTGCTAACTGAAGCCTGCAGGGTCTGAGAAGGACCTCAACTTGCAGCTGTGCATAAAACACCACACACGGTTTTCTGCATGGCTTCAACTCCGAATGCAAATCATTTTAGAGACTGTTTCTGACATCTGTCACTCTGATCACTGTGAGCTTTGTGGTTTTACTTTCCTACCACAGATGGTGAGTAAACTAATAAATTCACTGAATCCATACGGAAGAACTGAGCGGATTTCTTTCTGCAGGACTTATGAGGAAATGTCAGCATTCACTCAGACCAGTGAAGAAACAGAAAGCTTCAGGAACTCTTACAAGTGTCTTTTTAATTTCCGATTCTCAGATGGCACAATGGTTTAACAGCAAAAAAGATCTGTGTTCTCTTTTTAAAATCTTAGCTGACTCTTCCCCAAAATGAAAATCAATTTTTGTCGTTCTCTGCCCAACAGGCCATTGAATGCATCACACAGGGACGGGAACTGGAGAGGCCACGCACCTGCCCCAAGGAGGTGTACCTGCTGATGCAGGGCTGCTGGCAGAGGGAGCCCCAGCAGAGGATGGTCATCAAGGACATCCACAACCGACTGCTAGAGCTGGTCAAAAACCCGCCCGTTTATCTGGATATCCTGGGCTAACAGGGAGCACAGATCAGAGGCTCCAGAGGTCGAGTCATCCTAATCAGCTCATAAACAAGTTGCCTTTTTCATTTAAAAGTCTGTTTTTTGTAGGCAAGGTGGGATACATTTGTGATCCAGTGTGCTAATTTTTCAGTTTTTGCTGTTTGGTGAACCGAACAACCAGTTTGAAGTGACCTTTCTGCCCTAATTTTGTCCCATTCCAGCTCGACTCAGAAACGTGTTTACTGCCCCGTGATTCTCTGGAACAAATGTCAAATGTTTACCAAAGTGTTTAAAGTTTATCTGAGGTGGGATCAGCCTGGAGGGACGTGCATGGATGTGTTGAAGTAACAGTAAACGGCTTAACGCAGCTGAGAACCCAGTTTCAGATGATGGCTCGTGTCCACTTCGCAGCTGAGAGTTGTGTCAAAACACGATTAATAATTAATTGTCGGACATCGTTTTACAGACGGAGCTGTGGCAGATTTAGGTTAGTTTTCATATCGAAGGTTTTTAGTCAATGTAAATAAGATAATCACAATAAAAGCTTGTTTTCCATGAGTCAAAGCCAGTGTATCATATGATTATTTTTAAAAACAGAAAAAAATTAACAACTTGTCAAATATTTGCAGAAAACGTGTTTCCAGGAACAACCCCGATTTCCAAAAAAGGTTGGATGTTGTATGAAATGTAAATACAAACAGAATGCAATGATTTCCAAATCTCAAAGTCATATTTGATTTACAAGGAAACATAGTAAACATTTCAAATGCTGAATCCAAGAAACTGTACCATTCACCAAAAAAAGGAATTTTGAATTTTATGATTTTATGATTTTATGACAGCAACACATCTCAAAAAATGACCAGGCACAACAAAAAGCTGTAAAAGTTAGTGGTACGAATAAGAAACAGCTGGAGGAGCATTTTGTAACTAATGAGGTTATTCGGCAACAGGTCAGTGAGAGGAAGAATCTGTCAGAAGTAAAGATGGGCAGAGGTTCACCAGGCTGCAAAAAATTAACTAAAAATATCAGAATAATGTTCCTCAGTGCAAAATTGAAAACCCTTTGAATATCCCATCATCTACAGTTCATATCATCAAAAGATTTCAAAAATCTGTATAAACCTCTGAGGTCAAAGGTCAAGGCTGGTTCTGGTTCTGGTTCTGCTCAGGAACACTGTCTGTAAACACAGCTCACCGTGCCGTCCACAAATGCTGCTTAAAGCTCTATCAGGCAAAGAAGAAGCCAGATGTGAACAGATGTGTCTCCTCTGGACCAAAGAGGAGAACTGTTCTGAGGTCAGCCTGCCTCTCTGATGGTATGGGGGTGCATTAGTCCAGGTTTTAGAGCAACATCTGCTCCCATCCTGGACTGTTGAACAGACAGAATGGGACAACCTCAGGTCCAGATGTTTACAGGCTGATGGAGATGCTGCACAGAGGGAAACATGGACCTGACCAAACTTTTTAAGGATGTTTTGCTGCCAACAAATTCAAAATAACCCTTTTTTATATAAAAAGGTACAATTTCTTAGGGTCAACATTTATTATGTTTACTACGCTCCATTATAAATAAAATATGGGTATACAACACCCCAACTTTTTCAAAATTGGGTTGTATATAAACTTCAGTGTTTACATTTAAGATTGTCAGAGAAAGCAGTGGTTTGACCTGTGGTTTATTCCAGATTAGCCATGTGATTGTAAAAAACTGAAAGCACTGCAGTGAAATCTGGTACGGGAGCAGGCTGGTGGGGAGGTGAAACCCTGAGATGGCTGGAGAGGCAACAGATGGGTTAAAGTGAGACTCCAGGAGGGGGGACAGATGGCACTGAAAGTGAAACTGAAGAAAAAAACAAAAACTCCACCAAATGAGGCATTTTGAGGGTGAAAGATCAGGTGTACAAATCACTGCGACGCCTTGTGTAAATACTGAATGTACATACTCTGTATTAATGTCTAAAATATATACCTTCATGTATTGTTACTCCAGCACTTTGTATACTGTCTGCCTTTAAAAATAAAGTTGATTTAAGAAAAAACAAGTCACTCTGCCTCAGTCGATCCATCATTTCAACGTGCTTCAGAGCGAGCAATGATTTGTGCCCAAGTCTGTATTTAAACTTGAGCATCTTAACAAGCTATTCAAGAGCCTTCTGTTATTTTGACGGACTAATCAGCAACCTGTGTTGTCTCTATGGGATGCTCAGCAGACGGTTATTGAAAAGGAATAATCAAGTTTCATATTGCCTTACCGCCGGGCCTCCAGCAAACAAACACCCTCCAAAAGCCTCTTCCTCACCACCTTCCTTCCCCACCCTCCATCACTCTGTATGCAGAGTGCCTCTGGGGAGTGGTAATGGATTGTGAGTAATGCTATCATCCCTTTCCCCCCACCTTCCCTGGTGTACAGGGGGTGGGGAGAAAAACACTTGGAAGACTCGTGTCTGGCTCATTGTTTCTTCTAGTGTCTTACAAGCAGATTCAGGCCAGATAGGATTAGAACACTCTGTAGTGTTTGTCCCTGGTATCCTTAAGGGCTCCCTTTGTGGTTTCAGAATGAACCTTTTTAATAAGCACTCGAGGCTCCACCCTGGTTGGATGTGGAATATGAGGATAATAAGAGCTGGAAATGAGGCCATTTTTTAAAATGGAAGTCCTATTAAAGCTTTGCAGCAGGAAACTTTCCTTTTCAGTCCTCCACCTCATCTTATAATGTAAGCACACAGGATATTGATTTCTCATGATAATTATTTCTTTTATGATAATGGCAGAGCCGATTCATTGTGGCCTGTGTCTAGTGCTAATAATAAACCACTCTGTGTGCTTTACAGGCCACCTTGTGAGGCTTCACAGTAGGAAAAGAAAGAAACCTAATGAATCAAACTGAATCAGACAAAACTAAGCCTGAGAAAGAAATGCACGAGCTTTTAACACTGCTGCAAGTTCTTATCAGCTTCTAATTAAACCAAATTTTCCTGTCATTTTGTTCTTATCTCAATTTCCTCATGTTTTCGGTCTGGGTATCTGCATTCATTTCAAAGCTGTTTGAAACAAAAAGTTCTGTGGCTCGTCTTCATTTTTGGGTAATAAACACATTTGAGCGCCCAAACATTTCCCTCCCTTCAGTCACCCAACCGCTGGTTCTCCTGCAGATACATTTTTCCACTGTTCAAACACGACCTGCAGCTCATTTCTTGCCAAGTTAAAGCTCATGAGCGGAGAGGAGTTGGAAGATTAGCTCCTGCTTTTAAAGGCCCCCCATGTTGTGCTGCACTGCCCTCTGCTGGCCACTCACAAGCACTGCTCAGGTTCTGCAAAAAACTGGTTTCTTTTATGCAATATTAGCAAATTCTGAACAGCAAAAACCCAAAAAATAAAACTTTACATTATTATTCTTTATCAATTAACCAATCTCTAATAAGTTTTAAGTTTAAATAAATTGTGCCAAAAATTTAGTGTTCCAAATTTATATTTTAACTAGATGCTAAACACCTGAATGCATCACGGAAAAAACAATTTACAGTTTCTATCAGGAGATAAAACATATTTAGCTGCAGTTATATATGTGCTGCATACATGTTGCTGCCTAAATCAGCTAAAATTTCAGATCCAAAAATCCAGTTTGTTTTCAGGAATGTGAAATAAATCACTTTGACAAAAGCTTTAATTTATTACATCATTCTAATAGAACAAAGTAGCAAAATACAAATTATGCACAACAAAAAACAAAAAGGTATTTATACAGCTTAAAATTACTGTATTTTTTTTAAAACAGAGCATTTTAACAAGTTTTGTAAAACGTAAAAAGGCACCTCTTTATTTTTTTTAACTAAACTCTAACATCTCATTTCTCCACCTGATCATATTTGCTTTCTGCTGCACATTATCAAACTTTCTTCAATATTTACTTTTAAAAAAACATCAAAAATAAGTGCCTTCAAATCGAGGTCAAATTTCACACAAACAGTTTTTAAAAGTAACAGTGATCTGGTCTGAAGAATCTGTCAAATGATGATATTTTGGTCAGAATGCAGCTTGGAAGAAATCATATCGTTCTTCGACAGGTCCTGCAAACACATGAGAGCAAATCCAAAAAAAAGAAAGATCAGCAGCACCAAAACAAACCTTGTGGTCTGTGTCCACGGCCCAGAAAGCAGCGCTTCCAGGAATCAACAGGGACAAAGTGAGGAATGCTGTAATGTGATAACTGCAGAGACGCGAAGAATCGATCCACGCTCGGCAGGATGGGAGCTAAAAACCCGCTGAGGGCAGAAACTGCTCCTTTGTCTGGATGATGCCACTTTTATTCTCAGAACATGAACCCTGAAGACAATAATAAGTGCTCTGATAGTGTGTGTGTTTCTATACGTTCATTCTTACTCCAGCGTTTCCACTTCAGCGTCCGACACGGACCTGGAACGAACCTCATTTCCTTCCGATCACATGCGTTTCCCCCTGAATCGCTCCACAGACGGACTTAGTGTGTGAGTGTGTGTTAGCAATGTGTTTTCTGCAGCTCAGGAGCACAAAGAGCGGCTCTTAAACGCTCTTCGTACAGATTTCAACCTTTAGCTACACACAGTAAATGTTACTGAGCTCTAAATTATTTCCTTCTGGTTAGTCAGAATTTTATTCTGTAAGCTCAACAGTTTATGTCTTAAAAAGTTATTTTTGCTCATTTTTACACCTAAAGTTGCTCCTAAAGCAAGTGGAAAAATATAAATATGTTCTTTGTTGTTTGTTGAATTATTAAAAGGAATTAAACAATTTTTCTAAAAGTAAAACAGGAAAACATGTAAGATAATCATCACATTTTTCTAAAACGTGATCTCTTTACCTTGTAAAGTAAAATGGTGGTTAGAAATAACTCAGGAGATGTTTTTTTTTTAAGAGGCCCTGTGTTTTTCTTCAAACTGGGAAAATAAAAGGAGGGTTTTCAGATTGTTTTGCTGGAATCATTCTATAGAATATCCTTTTTTCACCAAATAAATAAAACAATTTGAATAAAATGTGTAAACTAAACATGTACGTTTTGAATAATTGTCTGAAAAATCAATATTTTCCACTTGTTTTAAGGAGTTTCACATAAAGTTTCTCCTAAAACAAGATGGAAAAATGGTTTTTATTTTGGCAAGAATTTTCTGAAATCAACCCTTTTTGCTACAAATATTATACGGATTCTCACATTTTACTTTCTATCAAATCTGACGATAAAAAACATTATGTTAAATATAAATGTGTTCCAGGAATTTGCCAAAGATTTTACATTTTCCACTTGTTTTAAGGCACAATTATGAAAGAAATAATGAGTCTGTTTCTGTGTAAATAGGTCTTGTATAAAACTTAAGATCCCCTCACAACAATAAAAAATTAAAACACTCCTTTATTCTGTTTATGCACCTAAAATAAGCAATAAATATAAAACTATATAAATAGATAACCCAGTTATTCATTTAGTGGTTAATGTAAACAAGAGTCACATGTGACGAGATACATACATGTAAAAAACAAGTTAAGGTTTTTGCTTTATTGTATTTTAACCAAAAACACCATAAATGGTAATAAAACCCCCAAACTATTTTTAAATTCGTCTTTTTTTATGTTTCTTTTTATCCCATCAACAAAATATAGATTTAAAGTGTTTTAAACTTCCCCTGAATCCTCGTAAAGTCAAATTAGGAGCTTTTAGTTTGAGTTTTCTTGCTGGTTGGGATTTTTTGAGTCCGTCGATGTTCAGAACGGATTTTATGAAGAGCAGAACAAGAGAAGAACGTTTGTGGAAGACCTTTGGGGGGCAAGAGGCCACCTTGGCGTTGCCATGGGAACACAACGTAATAAAAGTGGTACCTGTCTTTTAATCACTGCCTCGCTGTAACATTTTCCTCCCCTCCCCTGTTGAGGGCGGATTGTGCGGTTCATAATGAGGCAGGCAATCAGAAAAAAAAAAAAAAAAAAAGAACCGCACGGCTCTGAAAATCAATTCCCGTCAGCGCAGAGTGGAATCAATGGATGGATGTTTAAGAGCCACAGATCCAATCTGCATTATTTTATGTCTGTGCTGCTTTGATTAGCTCAGTTTGGAGGAATATTTCTACTAAATCTGCACCTTTTTACCTTCAGTGTTTCCAGTTTGAGATTTAAACACTTCCTGTTCACCGGGATGACGTGGAGGTCAACAATATCGCATCTGTGTGTCGTGTTACATCAGACAGCTTCCTGCAACCCAGAACCTTCCAGAATGCACACCTGAGAACAAAAATATTTTGTTTCCAGGCCCTCGTGTACAAATGTAAAAAATGCGTCTGGGTCCTCAGCCTCTCAGTAAACACACTGAGCACAAAGAAGAAAAAAAAAAACTGTTAAACCAGCACTACTGTGAGCTGACAGACAGCCAAATCTTTCCTTTGGAAAGTGAATCAGAGGGGTTTTTTTGGGGGGGAAATGTTCCCTTACTGCTCCTTGCACCCGCAGGCTGAGGCGTGCTGCTGGTTGGAGGCGTGGCCAGGTTTCCACAGCAGCGGCGCGCTGAAAATGGCGATGATGCTCAGGTTGAGGAAGAGGCTGACTGCGAGCACCCCGATGGTCCCAAGGAAGGACGGAGTCACGCCGTGGGACAGGAGCCACGTCCTTCGGGACGTCATGTCTGCGATGATGCCCTCCATCTGGAAGTGGGTTCCCACCACGGCGCAGACGTGGAAGAGCTGATGGCTGTGGCCTTAAAGAAGAGAAACAGGAGGATTCAGGGTCGGGAAGGAAAACTCATGTTCCTGCAAATCAAACTCATGGTAATAATAACAGCTTGTCTCCTGCAGAGCGAGAGAAATGCACGAAGAACTCTTCCGTAAATTCTCTGTTATGGAATATGGTTCACCGTTGGATAATATCAAACCATTTCTGTTTTCTTTTCTTTATATCTTTTTTAATCAATAAACAGCAGCTCTTCCTGTGTGCAAAGTTTGAGTCTGTCTGAAGCTGAGCCAGTTTTCTTGGATTGTTCAGTCGGCAGGAGAACCTTTAAAAAAAGAAGCTAAGATAATATAAGAATTAAATTTTACTTCTTCTGAGGAACATTTACTCTAAACTTTTCTTTCATTGCATTTAAAAATGAACAGATCCTTTTTTAGTCTTGTTTAAAACACAGAAACAAGCCTGTTAAATTATGTACAAGAAAAGTCATAGTTTGTTTTTTTTCTTTTCTTTTTATACTTAAATCTTATTTTCATCTTATTATTTTTCCATCTCGGACCTTTCGTGAATACCTCAAAGATCCTCTTGTTTAAACTGAAAGTTCAATCTTAGAAATGAATTTAAAACTTTTAGCCCAGCTAAACCACAGAAGCACAAAATGAGGAACCAGCTGTTCGTTCTGCAGGATTAATAAGATGCAAAAACCAGATTACCTCAAATAATTTCAGTTTGTGTCCTTTTGTTAAACCTGTTACCATGCAGCCAAACATTTCCAGCCCGAGAAGCACATACCGATGTAGTCGAAGCGCCCCGGGGCCAGCCTCTCCGGGAGGTGGGCGGTGAACAGGAAGCAGGTGAGGAAGGCGAAGAGGAGGTGGTAACAGTGACTGGAGAGGGCGTCGCTCTGACTGCAGCTTCCCCAGAAACACAGAAGGACCTGAAGAAGGAAAAAAGAGTCTCAATCATTCTGGAAGAGCACTTTGGATTTAGTTTAGGGGAAAGAAAAAGCTTCTTGCATAACGAACGAATCAGTCCTCCCCGGGATTAGAGGAAATAATTGATGGATTGGATTTGGACAGGATATCAGATTCTGGATTAATGGACCCAAGTCTTGTTAATAATCTCATTAAGGGGTGGGACTAATCAGGTCTGATCACTTACATAAGCAAACAGATTTAAAATAAAAGTTGTAGTGTGAGAAGGACTCACCCTATAAAACAGAGGAACTGTGTCAAATATAAACGGGACGACAAACGCTCCGGTTCGGAGGGCTTTACTTCTCTTCGGAAACTGCAGCTCCACAAATCTGTGCAGATAAAACACAAACAAACAAAAACTTTAACAAGTTCTAACAAGTTTAAAGGAACATTTATTCAGCGGGCCGATGTTTAAACACTTTCCTCACGATATTCTGTTTCTGTCAAGGTTTTCACTTCACATCTCCTCACACAATTTAAAAAACCCACAGAATATACAACAGAACGTGTGTCTCAGTCTGGAACAGTGTGCAGTAACTTTCTGTAGCCCGTAAATCAGACAAAGTTCCACAGAAAGTCGGACTTCAGATGTTTTAACAACAGATTCAGTTTTATCTGCTTTAATCAGAAACCTTTAACTTGGAGGAGAGCTTCTCAAACTTTTCAGCTTCCAAACCAAAAAGCGACATCAACAGAAACCTGGAACCCTGACTGTTTGCTTAAAGTGTGCAAAAGTTTCAATCAGGCCTAAGAAATGAGCACATAATCACCACAACCAACTATCTGAATATTTCTAAAGGCTTGTAGAACAGTTTTACCTCTTGGAACAGCATGAGAAGAAAAAATGCTATTAGCAATCATTTTTAAATTTAATGTTGCATCCACTAACATCTGACCCACCTAAACTTCTACAAATAAACTCTTCTTACTTCAACAAACTTTACACTTCTCAGAGTTCAACATACTGCTGAGCTTTAGAGAAAAAAATTTATGTTTCTGGGAATTCTGGACAAAAATCCTAAAATTCCTCAGAATTTTCTTTTAGTTTATATTCAGATACAACCTTCTTGTTGCACCTTTCAGTTAATGAAACCAGCATTTGTCCAAGAAAATTCCACACAGATTCCTGTTTTTTCTGTTACTTTTACCCAAAAGTTGCTTCAGAAGGACAAATATTTTTGTTTTATAAATAAAGTTAGAGTTCGTCTTGTGCCGCTGTGGAATCACGGAGGGTCGCCACGACTTCCAGAGCTGCTGAAACGAAAAGAATTTAATTCAGCAGAGAATTCAAGAACCACATGACAGCCTTTCTGCTTCCCAGACACTTTTCAATTACAGCCAGAACGCAAGCTCCAGCCAAACAATCAGACATTGTGAGGCCCCCCTCCCCTCCCTCAAAGCAAACAGGAATCACAGTTACATAAATCCATCTCAGCTGTCGTCAGCTTACTTTCCCTGATTATATAAAGCAAACATTTACTTCAAACCTCAACATGACAATATTACAAAGTAACACAGAGGAGCGAGGAGCTTCTTACCTGGAGTAGCAGGACATGCTGGTACAGAACAGACTGTTCCCGATGGCGATGAGAACAAAGTGCTGATGGAGCCAACTGTTCACCCAGCAGTCAGGCATCACATAAAACCCATAACTGATGGCACAACCTGCAGACATACAGCTCTGAGTGAGTCCTCAGCTTCCAACAGGATTATAAGCAACAGTTTCAGTGGTTTTCTTTGGATATTTGCTTCTTTTCCCACTAAGCTATTAGAAGAAAATGTGTCTGACATAATATAAAATGTGTCCTTCAGTGGAGCAAAGAGCAGCATCTGAAAACTGTCTTTAAGAAACAGAAAGAAATCCTGCAAACATATTTATGTTCAATAAATATATACTTTATGTTTACATATATTTAATAAACCAGAGTAGATTGAGATTATTTGCACCTGATCAGATTGACTGTCATTCCTAAATGAAACACTGGGGGGCGTCAAAGTTCAAAATATTATTTAAAATAGATTAAACGTTTTTCTGAATAAATGTAAAAACCTGTATGTGAAAAGATTATCTTGATTCCATGAAAATTAAATTGCACACGTGATCCCCTCATTGAACAACAGTTCAGCTGTTTGCAGTGGTTTATGTTTGCTCGTCTCATGACTACATGTACTGTGTGTCGTTTCACGCCTACTCATGTTCACTAATGTCTATATTCTCCACCTACATATTTAGTAAGTTGTTGGTGTGTTTTGGAAACAGGAGACTGAAGTGCAACTTTGTGAGAGCAGCTCAGCCAAATAACCCCAACTCTGATTCTGATGTTTGTACAGTTTAAATGTTAAAATGCTTCAGTTGCTGCCAAACAGCAAACCTACACTGGTGACAAAAATGTGACCAAAAAACTGAAAACAGTGAGCTAAATAAATAAATATCAGCTCTTTTCTTTGCAGTCTGATTGGTTTCATTAAACTTTTCCAAACTGTTGATGTTCATTTTGTTTAGAAGTTTAGGCCAGAGGATAAAAATGTTCTGATTTACAGTGAAATGCAACAAAACTCTGACACTGAACACTGTTGGGGTTCCAGCACTAAATCAGCAAGGAGCCATGTTTTTTTTCTTCCCAACTGTTTGACGAATGAATGCTAACAAATGACCAAATAAATGTTTTCTGAACATGGACATCAGACAAACAGTTTCTTAACAATAATCTATTCCTCATAACGTAAAACGGGGCTGGTTCTTACCGAGGCTGTAGAGGCTGAGGGCTCCGTAGTCGAAGAAGTAGCAGATGTGGCGGGACTCTGCAGACATGGTGCTGAAGGTGTGAGCACAGCTGGAGGTGAAGGGGTAGATGCAGATGAGCAGCATGTAGACCAGCAGGGGCCAGGTGTAGCTGTCGTTCAGGAAGTTCATCTTGGAGCAGAGAGCGCAGAAACACCACACAAAGTACCTGAAACAGGAAACTTATCGCTCTCAGAACGGATCAGCTCTTTATCCTGTATCAGAATGCTCCTAAATACGTTTACTTTGGTTCCAACAGTGGTGAAATGTATGGGATCAACTTCTAATTTCACATATTCAACTGTAAGTTAAACCTGGTTTGACTTCTGGTCTTTGAAAAGCAAACACCACTAAAAAAAGACTCCTTGGATATATTTTGTGAATAAAATACTAAAAACGAACGGCTTCAGCTCTGATCTGGAACTTATCGGAATGGTTTTAACCCACCATGTGGGCAGGAAGTGCGTCCAGATGTTGATGGTTTCGTTGTTCATCTGGAAGCTGCTGAGGACGCAGTCCAGAGCGGAGCTCCTTGGGTGACGATATCCAGAGATGATGCTGTCCTCCCTGAACACCTGAGGACCAGACGGACAAACAGACAGTCCATCTTAACAGACCGTCCAAAACCAACCAAACAGGACTGTCATCTTTTAGTAAACATTTACAAAGTTGGACTCAATTAAACTCTTGTGACATATAGTCGTTAACTCTGATGAATAATTTGATTTATTTGTATGAAAATGGTATAATCTTGTCCATTTCCCCCCCATGTTGGATGATAACTGTGATGGTCAGGACTTCCTGATAAAATGGATCTAGTTGATTCTTTTCATCCGAAGCGTTAAACCTCACGGTGGGGCCTAGTTGTTCCAGGTTGTTTCTGTCAGTCTCCATGTGAGGCGGTTGGAAAGATATTTGTTTGAAGAAAAAGTGTGTTCGGTGTTCTTATGAGGGCTAATTGGAGCCTGTGTTTAAAAATAAAAAATAAAAAAAAAAAACAGTCAGGTCTGAAGAGGCTTTTGTTCCAGAGCTGAATGTCAGACATTTATTAATTTTAACCAGTGCATAAAAAATCTCTGAGAAGGTCCCAGGGCTTCTTAGAAACGGATTTTCTTGCTTATTGTCCCCCTATATTACTAAGTGATACGACAGAGAAGACGTAGAGTTAAAATCTTGTCTGTTTGGTTTAAAACGTCTCAAAGATCAGAGCTGATTTCTTACAGCAGCAGAAACAGGTTAAAAGGGTAAAAATATGCAGGTAAAATAAAATAATTAATCACTACAGGATTAA
This sequence comes from Kryptolebias marmoratus, assembly GCF_001649575.2. Lineage (NCBI taxonomy): Eukaryota > Metazoa > Chordata > Actinopteri > Cyprinodontiformes > Rivulidae > Kryptolebias > Kryptolebias marmoratus. The sequence continues at coordinate 1,660,096 of NC_051445.1, forward strand.
AACCACTGATATGTTTTAAGTACATGCCTTTTTAAATCTCCAAAGCACTTTATAAAGAAGAGTAACAAACAACAACAACAAAGAGTTAAATGAATATGAATGACTAGAACAGCCTAACTAACAGTTGTTGTATTTATCAGTAAATTATTCCAGCCATCTGAAGGAGCAGCTGCTCAGATGTGATCCTCTCTGTTGGGTTTAATTCTCAGAACATCCGAGGGCGTCTGGTCCTGTTGACCTTACAGTTTTAGCACTCAACACTAAAGCCATGGCTGGAAACTCGGATGTAAAACTGCTCCAAAAAAAAAAGTCTTTAGGTTAAGGAGATGAAGTCAGTGCAGCCGAGTGGACCCGGGCCAGCACAGATGCTCTGAACTGCAGGGCTCCCACGTCCCCCTCCTGAAGGAGCGGGAAGGTTAACCCCGACATGTCAGCAAATAAACAATAAATGTGTGTTAGGCTGTAAGGAGCAGGAGCTCATAGCTGAGAGGTCAAAAACGTGTTTGTCTTCCTGCAGGAGCTGCTTTTGGACCAAACACTTCGGAGTACTGGACCGATCCCAGAAGGATGATCTGCCTTCAGGGCTAAATTCTCTGCTTGTACTCGAGTTGATTTAACAACTTTAACAACCGTCCCCATCCAGCCTGCGTGAGCTAAAGAAAACAATCAGAGTTCAAATATAAATCGTTCTGAACAAAAATCTCAGTATCTGTAGAAATGACTGAATTATAGCCAAATATTTGGTGGCTCAGCTAAGCCTGAAATGTCTGAAGAGCATAAAATAATCTCTTCTACCAAACAAAATCTAACTGCTGACTGACAGGAAGCACTGCTGCAGGGACAGTCCAAGATCGTCACCTTCAAAGGTCCATAAAAACCAGAACATGAAGCCCTGGGTTCAGTTTCAGTCACAGAGTAAAAACAAATAAACCAGTAATAAAACACCTGAAAGTGCTGCAGGCTCACTTGAAGCACAGTTTCCTGCTGGACTGCATTTCAAACAGACCTTTTGTTCCATCTTTTCTTCTTCGCTTTGAAACATCGTCACATGTTTGGACAGAAAAAGTCCTTCTGTAAACATCACACGTTCAGGATTTAAGAAACTCTCTTTTAAATTTAGCAAACTGAGAAGATTAACAACTAAAGAGAGAATTATGGCTCGCTGCCCGAAGGCAAAAAGGCCTGTTATCAGCTGGGAGGTAGCTTTGGATACTTCTCTATGCTGCGTTAAATAAATAAAAGCAGAACAAAAAAACACTCAGGAGACTAAAGTCAAATCAAGACTAGATTAGGCCCATATTTGTGTTTGTTACATCTGAAAAGATAATGGCTGTTATGACAGAATGTAACTGTAGGAAGACTAAAAAGTGACTTTAATTTTCAATTAAAGGCAGTTTTTTTGTATGACACCTTGTCTCTTTTTTCTAAGCTGTCTTGATCGATTCTGGCAGGTTTCATGCACTTATCCAAAAACTCTTTCTGTCAGAAAGTCCACAGAAGTACCTGAACACCACTTTGTTTGTCACTGCCGGTCCTTCCGTAATGGAAATGCATTTGGAACTTTTGGAATCTGATGTTGGTGAAAGCCCTGAATGTGAAAGCTAAATAACACCTTGTGGAGGTTTCTGCCCCGTCTTACCTTGGGAACCTGATGGATTTCAAAGACCTGGGGCAGTTTGATGCTCAGCATTTCTGTGGGCAGTCTGATGGCGCCCCTCCCTCTCTGACACACCTCCCTGAGCCTGGCGCGCCCGCGGCGACAGAGGACCAACCACACAGGGTAGTCAAACACCAGGAACCTGGTCCCCCGGTTTGGGCTGTCTCGGTCCCATCTCAAGCAGCGCCCCCATCCCTGGGTCCACCCGACACCGGTACTGGTCCCGATGCCCCGCCACACTGGAAACACTGCAGGACACACACACAGACACGAACACACACCGTTAGAGATGAACAGAAGAACAACAAACCCAACTCAGAGTTAACTCTCAGGTCTTTTTCACTGAGTCATCTTAAAAAGGAGATTATTTCATTTGATCCTACATTTTCTATTCCGTTTACAAAATGTTGAATCAAATAATGCAATTATAGTGCATCATTTTTTGAACATTGTTTTCTGAGTTTGTTAAACTGAAGTCCTCTGACGCAGATACACCTGCACGTTTAAACATTTCTCAGGTTTCCATGAGATGAAATGATTCTGAGCTCGTATGACAGAGTCCTGCAGCCTGACATCTTTGTAGACTGCAGCAGAACAATCTTTTATTGTGGCGGCTCTTCAGACGTACACAGACTGTTCCTCTGGAGTTGCCTGGAACCAGATACAAGCATGCAACAACATGTTTATGAGGACCAGAGAGAGAACTCCTCATGTCTGCAAAAGGAAAAAGGATCTGATAACATGTCATCGTTGTTTTATAGCCTTTCTGAAACACGTCAGGGAGGTTTGTTTGCAAAACAAACAAGATGATTACTTTTTACTACAACTTAGTAAGAAGCATTTGCAAAGATTAGCAAGGTTGTAAACAAAAAATATCAAATGAAGTAGATTTGTGCCATCTACAGTAATTGCTTTCAAATCATTGTTGCAGCTGCGAGAAATTTCCCATTTTAATGCAATTTGACCGATCGACACAAAATAGTGTTTTTGATGGTTCCCTCGGAGAACTGTGGTAACGTGGCAAGAAGAGGACAGCTACTGTAGGTGTCAGGCCTGAAAAAACTCAACTAAACTAATAAAAACTCTCCTGCAGCTAAAATGAATTCGCTGAAGAAGCTGAAACTGAGTTATGAAAGTTAAAAGAAGCAGAAAATTAGCTAAAAAGTACCAAAAGGCTAAGTAAAACGCTAGCTAAAAGCTTAAAGTAGCCGAACGTTAGCTAAAATGTTATCCTTACAAACTGCAGTAAAGACCTGAGAGGTGCGGCACTCTTCAGGTGACCATCAACTGGATGGTGATCTGTGGGAAAGTATTCACACACGTCATGATAATATAAATAATTTGTAGAAAATACAAGAATATACCTTCTTCTTCTTGATGTAAATACGCAACCTGACTTCAAATCATCATAACATGTAGAAGAAGCTGGAGGAAAACATGTTTCCTCTTTAGTTTAGCTGTAACAGAAACATTCAGACGGATTTACCAACCGAACATTTACCTGCTTCTTATAATCAGACTAAAGTAACGAATCAGAACCTCCTGAGTGAACCCACTGACCCGTCTGTCTTAGTGTTCTCAGACCTGACGGGATAAATATTTCCTCTGGTCTTTCCTGCCGTTTCTGCTCCCGCCTCACGGGGGTCCCGTCCACCGCCGAGGGCTGGGCTGCTGACTGGACCCCAGCTGCAGAACCGGGCCTGCCTACGCTCACAAAGTCAGCTTTGTGGAGTCTAAAAGCCTGAGAGCACAGGCGCCAAAGGATGGCTGTTACACGCTGCACTGGATGGAAATGAGGCAACTTGCACGCACGCACACACACACACACACTGATGCAAATCCTGCATTCTTTACAGCTGGAAAACACAGCAGCACGCAGACAAAACATTAAATCTTCTGTAACAGTTACAGCTACTAAACATCACTATAAAAATCTGAATATAGATTAAAGAGATCACATTTAGGTTTTGGGTATGTCTCCTAAAACATGCAGTGTGTGTGTGTGTGTGTGTGTGTGTGTGTGTGTGTGTGTGTGTGTGTGTGCTGTTCTTCACAGATAAGGACCAACATACAACAAATACATGATTGTACTAAGAAAGTTAAAAATCTTGTGCAATTCTTTACAGGGATTTACAAACTGAGAGATTTAAAATGAGTTTAATTATTGAAATTACTGAATAAATGAAAGTAAAACAGTTGTGGGATCAGAGCTGAGTCATAGTTTAGATATTCATTGATGTTACTCGGTGAAAAATGCAAATCTTTGAGAGGACTTTATGATTTTCTCTGCACAGTTGCCACTCTGTTGTTTTCCAACGTGCAGCTTTACAGTTCCTTCGTTCTCAACACTGCAATAAAGTAACATTTTAAGTTTTGTAATTGGACATATGGCAAGTTGTTGTTGTTTATTGTGAAATATTAAAGTCAAAGAGTGAATTAGTGAGCAGTACCTGCAGCTGTAGGAGGAAAACTGTCGACTGTTATCAGCCTCTTCAGCTCCCTCTGACTTTATTTTAAACACCTTACAGATATCACAAATATCCGAGCCAGCAGGAGTTAGAACTGTTTATTTGTTTATTTGCATCAACTGACTGAGAAACAAATCCTACGTTTGTGCAGCTGCTGGTAGCCAAAAGCTGGAAATTGTCTGATTCTGGTCACCTGCCAAACAATCCTTAAATATACCCCAGTCTGTATAAACTTTTATCAATGTCCCATCATGCAGTTCTGCAGAAAGTGATCCCAGGCTGCAAACTCAGCTTCATCCTGGTAAATTCTACTTCAGTCTTGCAAACTAACAGAAAATCCAGCGTGAGATCCTTTAGATCTTCCTTCTGTTATCTCTGAACAGTCAGGTTGTTTCCTCTTGTTTTCAGTCTCTGTGCAAAGGTGAGCAAACGGATTTCTGCTCCATATTTCCATACAGCAGTTACATTAAACTTCCTTTTAACACAGTTCAAGAAAGAATCTGTCAGAGACATGGATCTTTATCCATGTGAGGAATGTGAAGATTTGCTCGAGTATTTTAAAAGATTAAAGCTGGCCCTTAATGTTATTAGCTGTTGTTTAATTCTCATGTTTGAAAGCGGGAACATAATGTGCTTTTCTCTTCTGACAGGCGAGACTTTTCACGCTCCAGGTGATCTAAGTCATCTGCAGTTTACTTCCACTTCTTTTACCTGCGACTTTATGTAAACTCGGATTTTACTGAAACATTATTTGCCTTTTTTGTTCTTCCTCTCCAGCCATCTGAGATCCCCCTCCTCTGCTCAGGATCTCATCATGTGACCTCTCTAAATGGACGTCTTTATGGGTCTGAGACTGGCAATGAGGCGAGTATGCAGAGGGCATGCCGCCCCCCCCCCCACACACACACACACACACGTGACCTGCCTGAATGACTGCCTCGACTGGATCTCTGGGTTCAAGTATGGAAATTTCCACTGTTCTGTTCCAACACGTTCAGGCCAACAGATTATTGTGGCCTAAAGTGATTTTGTTGCTCAACTTCACAGACTTGGAGCAAACGCCTCGGCGACACGCTTTGACACACAACCTTCACCTGTCTGAGTGACAGCGTGAAACGTAGCGAGCCCTTTTTTCAACGCGAGGAAAGAAAAACTGAATTTAATTTAATTTAAGGAAACATGTTTGGATTTAAGTAGTGTGTCATCTGTCAGTGCTCAGAGTCTGAGCTCAATAACTGTACAACCGGCTGACTTTGAGCTATTTCTGTGTGCTAATGTTGATTAGCAGCCATCTTGAACTGGTTTTTATAGATGTTCAACCAGTGACTTGAAGAGTTTAATCCACCCACTGCTTCACAAGACATTTTGCTAACAGACAAACAATTAAATGATTACCCACCTCTCATGACATCAGGAGATAATAAATTAATTCAGTCACTGAACTGTTGCTGTCAACTATCTCTAATTTATCAGTTTAAATGGAGGCTGCAACTAGAGGTTTTCTACAGCTGATGATGGTTAAATGCATATTTAATAACCCTTAGAATAATTTTTATGCCTAAAAATAATATAAGGAAGAACATTCTTTCTTAAAAACCAAATAATCTAAACTGTGGGCTATGGTGAGCTGGAAGAATCTTCATTTTCTGATTTGGTATTTGATTAATTATCTGTAATGATGGCTGTTTTTTTTTTTTTTAAAGTGACCAATATCAGCTGATCAGTCTAACTCTGGCTGGAACTGATGATCTGCAAATAAATCCCTGTTAAAAACAACAAGGCAGCCATGTTTAAATGAATGACCTGCCCATCATCAGCTGCATTTCTGACTCTCTGTGGGTCAAACTAAAAGCAACAAACTCAAGGTCATAAACGGGTTTTAGAACTTCTTGGTTATTTTTCCTCAGCCTGACATGCAGGAGTGTTTCCCTCGTGGGACTCCTCCTCCTCGCTCTCCACCTTCCTGTAACTAACTCGACATGTTATGTAACATCAGATCTGTATGCGGGATCAACAACATTATTGCATGTTTTTATGATTTAACGCATATTCCCCCACCTGCTCCGTCACATGGTTGTTTTTAAAAAAGGTCTTTCTGAAAACCTGCGATGATGCAACTGAAGTCCCAGAAAAGAGAGGGAACACGGCGTCAAACATGAACAAGTTTCTGCTGATTGCTCAACATGGATGAAGTCACAGTTTGACAAAGAGACACAAAAATAACAGCAGAAATCCACAATCTTACACTTTGAGTCGGCTGCATTAAGACAGGAACTTAGTTCAACTAGAGCCGCTTTTCTCAGTTTCTGTTTTAATTACTGACCTCTGTAAAGTCTGCTGACTTCAAGTTATTTGGTCAAAAATAATCTCAAACCCTAAGTATGGTCTGTTACTCCCACAGTTTTCACTCAGTATCTGTAAAACTGACTAAATTACAGCAACATTTATGTTTTTCCAAGTCAGCTGACAAAAGTTAATCGGTTGTAGGTTTTCATTTGATGATAAATGTCAGAAAGATTCATTAAAATTCATCCATTGGTTCAGAAGATATTTTGTTAACAGAATAAAGTTAATAAAACTTGTGCAATCTGTTAGTGCTTGGTGTCAGAGTTGGGAATTACTCTCAGCTGTCTGAGTCATAATCATATCTGTAATTACTAAATTAGATTAGCTGTGGCAGCCATCTTGAACTGGGTTAACTCCAAAAGTTAATTAGTTGATAACTTATTACTGTCAGCTCATGAGAAACACTGTCGCCCGCCTCTCTGCAGAAAGCGACACATGTCAGAAAAGACATTTAGTCACAACAGCTGTTAAAATTAATTCTTGTTAAGTCTTATTATTACTGAACAATAAACTGAAGTTTAGTTTGTTTTTAATAGACTTAAATAAATGATGATCCTCAGGATTCTGAGGGTCTTCAGGCTGGAAAACCACAGAAAGACTCTTCATCCGGGTCAGGCCCTCAGGAAAACCACGGAGTCACACGCAGCTCGTTAACTTTCACATGCTTGTGCTTATTTTTATTATTATTGTTTATTTATTTGTTTCCCGTCTTTCCCAGTAACCAGAACTTTCCAGTAACTTCCGGTGCAGCTGTTTAACTTCTCAACACCGAAGCGATGGAGGCAGAATAAATAAATAAATAAATAAATAAAGTTACACTTTCGGCTTTTTTTTTTTTAAATGAGCCGACTCACCGCGACCTTCGGCCATGATGACGCGGAGGCTCCGGGGCTTCTCTCCGGGCTTCTCTCCGGACCGGGGCTTCTCTCCCGGGCTTCTCTCCCGGGCTTCTCTCCGGACCGGGGCTTCTCTCCGGGCTTCTCTCCGGACCGGGGCTTCTCTCCGGGCTTCTCTCCCGGGCTTCTCTCCGGGCTTCTCTCCGGGCTTCTCTCCCGGGCTTCTCTCCGGGCTTCTCTCCGGGCTTCTCTCCCGGGCTTCTCTCCGGGCTTCTCTCCGGGCTTCTCTCCCGGGCTTCTCTCCCGGGCTTCTCTCCGGACCGGGGCTTCTCTCCCGGGATTCTCTCCCGGACTTCTCTCCCGGACTTCTCTCCGGACCGGGGCTTCTGTCCGGTGGCTTCTCTCCCGGGCTTCTGTCCCTCTGGACTCCACTCGGTGAGGCTCTCAGTCCGGCTGGGAGTCCTCCTCTGTCCGTGTCTCTGCTGAGACTGTCTCGCTCCTGATCATCCACAGCTGTTTTTTTCTTCTGTCTCTTCTCCCACGCGAGCCAATAGTAAGTGCTGCTCGGGGCTCACGTGGACCTCTGGAGGCACAACAACACGAGCCACGTGCTCGTGAGTCTGACCGGGCACGCGCTGCTCATCTGTCCTTTTCTTTTCTTTTCTTTTCATAAAAAAAGTTAGGAATATTGTCGAACCTAATAAATAATATGGCCAAATAATAAATTAACAGAAGTTTTGTTTTGTTTATAAATTAAAATTCATCTCTGGGAATCTAGGGTCAGAGCACCGAGGCCCCCACCTTCAGCTGCTGCCCACGACTCTATGCACTGACCCCTATGACCCCTCCTGCAGGTGGGGGGCCCACAGGAAGAAGAACCCATGAAGCTCATTTAGGATGAGTCCAACCGGGCCCCATGGGTAGAGGCCCGATCACCAGGCGCTCTCCGAGGAGCCCATCCTCCAGGCCTGGCTCCAGGGTGAGACTCTGGTAACCCATGTCCGGTTAAGGGACATCAGGTTCATCGCTGTCTTCTGTCCATACGAGTCTTTTTGAACCGCTCTGCGTCTGACCTGTGACCCAGGACCAATCTGCCTTCAGAGGACCTCCTGGTCAGCACAACTCCCAGGACTCCTTCCTCCACCACGATAAGGCAACAGTCCTCAGTCGGAAAAGGGTGGACTGCTCTCTCCGGGTTGGGAATGAGGCGCTGCATCAAGTGTCTCTGGGTCTTGTTCACGAGTGAGAGAAGAATGGAGCGTGAGATCAACAGACGAACCGTTGTGGTGAAGAAGAAGCTGAGCTGCAAGGCAAAACTCTCTGTCGGTCTCCGTTCCTACCCTCACCTACGGTCATGATGGGTTGTGGAGACCCAGGACACGCTGTGACCAACTTTGACACCATGTCTGTATATTTAGCAAGGTTTCAACCCCCCGTAGAGACTCTTTTTCAAAAAAGCAACTAGTGACAAATCTAGCAAATGTTTTTTCTGCTGTTATTTGAAACTTCTGGGAACTATGACACGAAAGCACATCCTGTTGTTACTCTTCTCAACAAGCAGCAGGTTCCCGTCCCAGTCCTCACACAGCGCCCCCAGCTCCTGGAGTCAGAGCGGGAGATGTTCACCACAGCATGAAAGATTTGGCAAAAGTGTTACAGCCAGCTTATCATTAAACTTTTTTTTGCTTTTGAAAAGAAAAAGTGTTTTATTGTTTAGTCTTTTCAGTTTTAAACAAAAGGAGAACAGAAGGAGGACACCATTAACTGAACTAATTACCATTAGGTAGGATTTACAAATATAATGTCTAACAAAATGCAGTCTAACACTAAAACAAACAATTAAGTCAGTATTTAACCAAAACTCTATTGTTCAAAATCTTTGAACAACAAAGATCCAAACTCGAAAGCTTTTAGTCACTAACCAAATTAACAAAACAAAGTTTTCTATAAGTAAAACTTCTGGGCCTGGTGTTCACAGTCAGCACAAAAAGATAGGCCTCAAACCAAACACCTGGCCACAAATAAACCTGGCTATATCAATTAGCGTCAATTAACAAACATTTTAACCAACTACTAACAAGCCAAGTTCTGACGTTTCACAAGACACCCAAACAAAGAGATGAAATCCCAGCTGTGCCCATTGACAGGAGAGCTGGAGTCTAATAGGTGAGCCACTTCTGTGGTTGGAGGACCAGGAGACAATCCGTCCAACCAGAGAACAAAGGGCTGTCCACTGGGAGGAGTCAGGAGAGGACAGCCAATCCCAGGTGTGTAACAGCAAAACAGGGCCAGCAAATCAGAAACCTGCAACTGCAGGCATTATACCGACCAAACAGCCTCAGGTCTTTTTTTTTTACACCTGATGTCCTTCCTGACGCTTGAACCTGCAGCCTTAGAATTCCAAGACCACCGAGCTTCCACTGCCCCCTAAAACCACACTGATAGGAAATAATAATCACGGAAAAACTGGTCCAAATCCATGTTTTCAAAAGTGTTGTCCAATAAATTAAATCAGAAACATATCGGCTGCTGCCAGGTGGGTACGATGTTGGTGGAGGTGGGGAACTAGTTATGTGCACGGCCAGGAACACAGATTTGGAGCCGTGCACTCTGAAATAAGCTGTGATTTTCAAAAACTGACCATGAAAAACAGCCACATGATCACATGGTCACAAACACTCCCCATTAAACAGGACAGAGGACACATCGGCCCACAACCATTTTGAGTTTACACAAAATTTTCATAGTGAGGTTGTGGTGGTTTAATACTGTGGCGGCAATTTTCAATCCTAATTAATTATCTGTCAAATCAGACAGATCATGGTATTATCTACAGGGGACCTTCATGCATTAAGTGTGTTAAGGTGTCTAAATGTCAGCTGTATTTGGCACCACATAGCAAAAGTGCATAAATTCATTAAAATCTGTTCAGGCCTGTTTTGTCTGTACCAACTGGAGTACTCCCTGTTCTGGACTGTAAATGTAAATTTTGACAAGTTGGATTTGTATGAGCTGATTCTATGACGTAACTCATTTTAAAGCACGCATTCTTAAAATAACACTTTCTGCTCTCATCATGTCGGCATGCAGAGCAAAAAATGTGGCCCTAAAACAAGAATCCATCTGATCCAGTTTAGACTGAGAACTATTTGGATCAAGTGGACTCAGTAGGTCACTGCAGACTGAAATAAGTTAACAGATGTGCTTTTAAGAGTGAGGAAAAAAATAAAGAATCCCCTGTAAGAGTACCAACAAATATACCCCTGTCTGTACATTTACAGTTTGTAACGAAACCCTGAGTCCTGCCTCTCAGCCTGCAGCCACAAAGAGTCCCAAACTGGTTTGTTGAGTTCTTACTTATATCCTTTAACCGGTTTAATCTTGGTTTTACTGCTCAGGTTACCATACAATCCAGTGATCTGCATACACTTTGTCTTTTATGGTAAAACACTTCAATAAAGTTGTGTTTTTTGTTTTGTTTTACATTTTTATTCAACATATTGTATTCTCTGAGTTTATAAATCATATTAAAACTAATGTTGGTAATATTAATATTCTGATCTTGGCTAATGTTTAACACATTTGGTCACCGTGTTTTGATTTTGTATTTTATAAATGTTTAATGGAAACTTTCTTAAAGTTAGTATGGACCATATGGGTGCAGTAACTTTAGAAAAATGTCCTCTTCTATCATGTTGTGGACATGTTTGTTTTTAGTGAAGTACTTCATTAGCTCTGGTTTTTTATGGAATCAGAATAACTGGTGCCTAACTCCAGCAGTCAGCACTCCAGAGACGGGCCACACCCTGGACAGGTCACCCGTCCATCCCTGGGTCGGAGACACGTGAGACCAGCAGCTCTGCACACCAATCTCCAGCTAACATGCATGTTTTTAGACTCGGAGAAAACCAGGGAGAACATGCAAACTCCACACAGAGAGGGAGCTGCAGAGACTGGAAACCAGCGGCCATCAGAGTGCAAACCATTAGCTCCACTTCCATGCGGCGTTGCAGTTTTAGATGTTTGCTTATCTCCAGCTCTCATTGGGAGGGGTAAAAAAAGAAACCAAATCTGCATAATTATTATCTCACATCAATGTGTCCTCAAATTAAAAATATACTGCAAAATTCATCAACGGCTGCCAACTACCACGTGTGTTTGTTTACCTACGGAAACAGCTGAAGTGATGGAAAATAGGTAAAAAATGGTGACATCACTGAAAGAGCCGTTTGGGATGGAGAAGTTTGACAATTTTGATGTGTTAAGTAAAGTATTCAGATAGGTTTTCCAAAAAATCTTAGACTAAAGGTGAAAAAATGTTGAAACAGTAAACTTCCTGGTCTAGCAGAAGTCTTGTAAGCTCCATGTGTGTTTGAATGCTGAGCTTCACCACCCTGCTGGATCCCTGATATTTACTCTTCACAGTTGTATTACTCCTCTTTCACGTTTAGCAACAGATTCACTCATATTTCCACTGAAAGGCCAGCCGAACGTAGGTCAGTCACATGACTCAAGCTTCCACGTGGTTTTCTGCGGATTCAGCCACAGGCTTTGTCTACACTGAGAAGTTTCTTCCTGGTAAAAGGCAGCCATTCCCTTCCACTGACCAATGAGCTGCTCAGGATTGTAACAAAGTGAAGATTCAATGCAACCTGCTGGCTTCTACAGAGAACTTTAACTAACTGGGTTTTCATAATGAACTGTATCAAAACAGGAACAGATTGACTAAATTGGATTTATGATTTGAACTTGTTTGGTTTTTTTTTTTTTTGCTGAGTTAGATAACTTTTGTTGTGAATTGACACTACATAAATAAACTGAACTGAACTTGTTAAGATCCATTGGCTCAAATGGATGTAACACAATGAGAAGCAAACAAGTGGAGTTACCAAAAATAGGTTTTATTAGTTAAAAATAAGGAGCAAAGGGAAACTAAACAGCCGAGCTACACCCAGGAAGCCGGCATCCGAAGGAAAAATGAGAGAGGAGGGAGAAAGCCTCGTCTCTTTAGGTGAAGGGTGTGGCCTCTTAAACAGGCCGCTCACACCTGCAGATGGTTGCAGTAATTGCAGGTGAGGCTTCTAACTGAAAGACGGACAAACGAACAACCTCCTGAACTGCAAAACTGTCTAAAAATCAAACCAAATGTGTTCCAAACCTGCTTTAAATGCTAGCTTGTTTGTCTCTTCCTGAGCTGGAAGCCCTTTTAGCCATGTTGCTATCTGAAACATCTGTATTACAACTTCCTCCCCTCCTGTCTCATGACAGGGATGACCTCAGCAACTCAGCAGTTACTGGAAGAACCACAGCTTTCGAAGTCACGATGAAGTTTCCTATTGGTTACAGCGAGCCCAGCTGCCTCTGACTTACTTTTATTTCTCCTTCTGTCACATGATGAGCCTCATGTTGAACCTGTGGGGAGACTCCTTTGTGTGAGTGAGCAGAGAGGACATCCTGTTTGATTCAGTGCAGGATAAACTTCCAGATTCCACCAAAAAGGCTTGTTTGGATTCATCCAAACCCAATGCGTCGTTACATTCAACTCGTATGAAAAACAAAAGTTATTTTTGCTTCCAACACTCCTCCATCGAACTACACAAAAGGGATAAAACCCGGGCTCTTTTTTTGTTTTTACTCTGAAGCATCCTCCTTTAGAGCCACATCATTGGAGAAATAAAAATCTTTCCTGGTAAACCGAGCTTTGTAAACGTTCTCCTGTTGTTCCAGGGTCAAAGTGTGAACCTGTTGGGTTTTTTTCTTTACTTTGGATTAACATGTTTTAGTAACATGTTTAAGATGATTTGTTTGTAATCTTATTACTGCAGAATGCTGAGTTTTACCTGATTGTCTCATTATGTTGCACGAATGTAAGTTTGTTCTGTGCTGATTCAGCTAAACCTGCTAAAATTTCAAAGGGTCTCAGTAAAAACTTCCGATGAAGACTAAAACCTAAAGCATACAAAGAAATCACCTCTCAATATTGTGTTAATTCTGTTGTTTTCAGTTCTGAGATTAATCTGTAATTTAAGCAGTTTTTCTTTGCCTCGTCAATCAAAGATTCTGCTTTGATCAAGTTTAAAATGTTGATAACGGCTGCTGAACATTTTTAGCTATTTCTGACACAAAAAAACATGCATTTAAAAAGAAATCATATCTATTAGTTTTGACTACTAATGGTTGGTTCCATGTGTGTAATAAATACACAACAGATGTAAGAAACTGCAGCTTTGGAGCAGAAAATGACTTTAAAAGAAGAGCTTATTCTAAAATTCTCTCAGACTTTTTAAGATTGTCGACTGATACATGTTTTTAAAATAAATTAGTTTTGAAAAAGAAATCATGCTGGTTGTTATACTGAACTGTTAAACAAAATAAAAACACAAACTATCATACTGCATGTTGTCAAATAACACAAACAAAAAATAATCAGCTTTCAATGTTTTTTTTTCTACAAACTAAATAGAACCTTTAAGAAAAAGTTTCAGTCAATATAAAATAATAATTCATAAAATATAAATATTGTACCTTAAAACTGTTTATTCAGCCTAAAGTGACAGTTCAGATCTTTTAAAGTTGGGTTTTATGGAAAAGTTCTGAACAATTATTATCTTACCTGTTGCTCTTTGGACAACCTCAGTTTGGAGAAGTAGTTTATTTCTGATGAGCTAAAGGCTAGTCTGAGCAGGGCATCGCCAAAAGAATATGTCTAATGTGAATTATTTTGTTCCTGTGAGAGTTGGTGTTTTAAACAGTGTTTACTTTTCCATCCACGCTGGTCTTTTCTACTCTCAGATTGCTTTTTAGTTCTTCAATCTGCTCAAAACTACAGTAATCTCTATTTCTCCAATCTGAGGTTGTTCAAGAAGCTGTCTACAACAGGTAAGATATTATTTATTTATAAGATTTCCACTGGACCAAAAAGATCTGAACTGTCCCTTTAAAGTGAACAGGATCACTGGCAGATATTGTCTGACCTTATGACATCAAATTAATAAAACACACTTTAAGAACTCTTTACAGAGGAAAAATGTTTGCATTCATTGGTGCATATTTAGAAAATGAAGTAGGTTATCTGTTAATAATGGAAACATGGTGAACAGCAGCTTATTTCCACTGACAGCTGAACTCCAACCTCCAACCTGGGGATGGGATGGCGTGTGTGTGTGTGTGTGTGTGTGTGGGGGGGGGGGATTATGGACGCATTAACACTGGCATCACCAGATGAACTGTTGGATCTCTCAGCACTGAGTCTATATTTATATAAGCAGGTTATTTGTTTCAGACAAAGTAGGGAGCAACGCTGAAAGTATCTCTAACTAAAGCTGCTTCAGTCAGGAGCTCAAATAAAGTCCAGCAGCTGGAAATATCTGTTTTAGCTCCTGCAGCTGTTCTGGACACAGGAACAGAGGGTGGAAAGAAATCCCGAACCACGACGCGCAGAGCAAAACACGGACACACGTGGATCCAAATTACGCAATGGCACATCTGTTTTTTTTTTTTGTTTGTTTGTTTTTTTTGGCAAATGCACGTTCGAGTTTCCAAAAAAAGTGAGAGCAGTTTCAGAGGAAAAAGCTTCAGGGCCTCTTTACGGGAAAAGTGGGAGTGGATTCTCTGAACCACCGGACTGTTCTTCGAAAGAGAGAGTCTGGATCAGCTGGTGCAGAACCGAACCCTGAAACTGGATCTGAGCTGTCAGACCCCGGAGCGCAGAGACCAGGACCCAGAAGGATGCAGAACACCAGTTCCAGGGTTCCCCTCCAGACAGCCCCCCTCCCTCTTGTTTTCCTCTCTCTCTGTCTTTCTGCTGGAAATAAAAAGTGGATCCCCAGCAGATCCCACCCTCCAGCCTGACACTTGGATGTGGGGAAGAAAAGAAACCTTGTTTTCCTCGATCGGAGCGCACAGAAACCCCAACATCAGCAGCAAAAAAACCCAACATTAAATGGCTTAAAACTTTAAAAATATAAGGTTTGTGCACACAAATAAAATGATTAACTTACGCATAAACTCCAGACAGGCGAGACACTTCCCCAGCGCCAGGACCGACCTCTGCGTGGACATTTCTCAGACGGAACCCGCGCGCTCTCAGTCAACTCAGGAATCCAAAATGTGCTTTTATAAGTTTAAACCTCTCATCCCGGCCCGACAGCCCGGTTCCGTCCACACCAGAGTCCCGGAGCCCCACAGACAGCAGACAGAGCTGTGCCGTGGGTCACTGAGGTTCCCCAGCCCACTTACCCAGCAGAAAACTGGGCCAACACCAGTGCCAGCCAGCCGCCCTGCGCTGGAGAGGATTGGTTGTTCTGTGTGCTCGGTCAGCGGTGGGCACCGGGCCTGGGACAGGGGGAAGAGAGGGGGGAGAGGGGGGAGGAGGGGAGGAACAAGAGCTGGAGCAAAGAAAAGAACAGAGAGAATGGCTCATGGAGACCCAGTTTGAGAGAAAAGAGGCTCTCAGGAGAATTCACATGAGTTCAGAAGGGTTCCTCACGTTTCCTGAAGGAATGTTAGTGTCTGTGTGGAGCTGCACCTACATTTCACTTGGATTTATAATCCAAAAATCAGTTTAAGTGGCAAACATTTGTTCTAATAAGAACATAATGTTCCTTCATCCAAACATTTTCACAAAACAGCAGCAATTCTCCACAAAGTTAAAGTTTGTTTAGTCTGGTCAGCATGAAGTGAAATTTAAACTGCTTGAATTCAAAATTAGTTTTTAAAAAGGTACAATTTCTTAGTTTCAACATTCTATATGTTTATGTTCCCCTGTGAGTAAAATAAAGGTTTATGAGATTTGCAGATGATTGCATTCTGTTTTTATTTACACTTTGCACAACATCCCAACTCTTTCAGAATTAGGATTTTACATTTTTGTTGAATAAATTTAGTTTTGGAGAAGCTTGGTGGGATGCACATGTTATGATTCCAGTGCCTTAAAGCATCAGAGAAACCACTGCTCTGTTTCAGCCCTGCAGCCACACATGGTTTTTAGGTCCTGTTCCAATTCAGGCAAAGCATGAAAAGTAAAATGATTCTACAAATCAAACCTCACATTCTAAACTTAGTGATCAAACCAGAACTTTAGCTCAGTGATCACAAAGCTGAGTGAAAACAACACAACAGATAAACTCGCCTGTTTTTAGTCGTCAATAGAAACTGGAGTTAAACACTCGGGCAGCCAAAGTGACCCGGCTGTGACTCAGGATGGGTTCAGGTCAAAGCTGCAGAGGGGAAACTGTAAGAACAGGACTGTATTTTACGAATACCTTCCAGAAAATCATCCCGCCGGCTGACTGAACTCACACAAACACTCCCTCCTGTTCAGTCTCTACAGCAAAACCTTCTTTTCATGAGTTTCAACACAGCGATTGGGTGACTGGTAAGTTGTAAGAGGACATAAAAAAAAAACTTTTCTGTTTGACAGGATATAAAACAAAACTCCAGCTGCATCAAGAGCATTTCTGAGCAATCCGAGCAGACTGGGCTTTTCACAGGAAACAGGAACAGACGGGCTGCTGTGGCCAACATACACACATCACACTCCTGTTTGTCTGAGGAAGAACAGAGCCAGTATCTAACAGACATTATGAGGTGCAGTGTTCTTCTTCAGTGACCATAACATGAAATTAGTCCTGTTTTAGTGAGCTCGACCTTTAGAGAAATGGAAAAGATAAGTTTTGTTATCAAAGACTGGCAGATTAGCTGAAGGACGATGTTTTCTCACCTCTAACCTCATTTCTGTTATCTGATGCACAAAGAGCCTGTTTGTTTTAATTATTAAAATGCTCCTATTTGTCTTGGATTCATAACAGGGTAGTAACGAGGACAAAGAGGTCAGCTTCAGTTTCTTTTTATTGTTCAATGCATGGCCACACACATATACTGTTTTTTCTCTGCACTGTGCATGATAGGACAGTCACTATGGAGATGGAGATGGATACATTTTAGGAGTTTACAGAGGTCTGAACACATTCCTCAGGAAAAAGGTCAGCTGATCTCTTTTCTGCAGGCTCACCTTATCCACTAACAACATGAAGCTGAACAGCTTCTTCCTTTCTGCTCACTCCAACCTGAAAAATTGATTCTGGGTTCTTCTAGTCAGTTTGGGTTTGTTCGGTGGTTCAACATAGAATAACAATCCTTCCCTTTCCCGTAAACATTCCTGCACTTATCATTCAGATTCAGCTTACAAAAAGCAAAATAAACAACATCATTTGGGTACAAAAATAAAATCCAAATTAAAAATCTCTCAACAGGGCGACGCCTGTAACGGTTTTCTTTTTCTCAGACAAAAATAGCACAATACATTAGGTCACAGGTCACAAACGTTCACCGCAATTAAAGAAAAACAAATCCAAATTAAATAAAAACAAAAAAAACGTCACATAGGAAAGAACCCGATCCCGGAGAAACAAACATCTGTCTCCCGCAAACCTGCGAGCTGCGAGGCGCCTGGTTCGATCTGATTGATGGAAGCCTCAAGTGTCAGGTAGTCCGAGTGTGTTCTCACCTTCTTAAAGCACAGTCCTACCCGACCCATGACCCTGTTTCTAAAAAGAAGACTGACGGAAAGAGTGAATGGAAATCCAAACCACTGCTCTAAATATCTATATGGATTTATCTGTTTGCGTGTGCAGTATCTCTCAACACATATGTACTCGTTTGCTAACATTTACAGTGTATTCCTGGTTAGAAGTGAACCAGGGGCACTTAATTTGTGTAGCATCATCCCACCGCTTCCTCCCCCGACCACTAAGGGTCACTCTTTATGTTTAGGAACTGAGAGGTGGGAGACCTGCTGTTTCTTGTAGCGTCGTTTTGCCTGCGTTTCTTTTTAATTTTATTTGATTTATTTGTGTCTTTTTACTCCGCTGCATTTTCTTCTTCTGCCCTCTAAGCTTTAACTCCACCATTCTGCTTTCTTTTGAGTTGTTTTGTTGCCTTTGGAGACGCAGATACACACAGAGCAAAAGAGTGGGAGAGATAGAGGGAGCGCGTGTTGTGATCGATCAGCTGTTCGCAGCGTCGACAGCTGCCTCCCCGTTAACCTCTCAGCCGATCTCCTTCCACTGACGGTAAAACTCCACGATGTTTTTCAGCTCCATGCCTGCCAAGCTAGCTGCCTGGATCGCCGACTGGAAGAGAGAAAAACGAGACAAATATCTCAAGTTTTAGTTGTGCAACACCATGAATACAAAAGACCCAAACTTGGAAGAAGTTTAGAAAATGCGGCGTGTTTGAATGTTGAGCTCCTGACAGTCGTCTCACTTGTTCTTTCTTAAAGCAGCAAACTGACTTTTACATTTCCACCTAAACATCTTCTATGCTTGACTGATTCCCCATATTAGTTTACCTACAGACTACAGCCAGCCTGATGTAGGTCAGTCCTGTGACTCAAGCTTCCAGCTGAGGGCTTTGTTTACATTGAGTGCATACCCACATTTCAGAATTGCATGCCAATATCTGGAAGACAAGCTGACATAGTTGTTTTTCAACAAAGAGCCTAACAGAAGAAAGAACCAAATCTAAACCAAAAAGCTAAAAGAAAAGCTCATCAAGCTGCTTTTCTCTGTGGAAAGATGTTCACTTCCTGGTTTCCGGTTCATGTCGGTAACACAACGATTGACCTTCATCGCTGCTGACTGGGAGCAAAGCTCTTCCACCTCCTGGCCCGTTAAGATGGTCACCATGCCGGCTGTGTCCTCGTCTCCGTTGCTCTGGGAGACCGTTAGCTGACGGCAGCTGTCCACCATCTTGTACAAATGCCTGGAATCAAGAAGGATGAGAGCAGGCTAATGAGACGGTGCTTACTTCCAAAACCAAAATTTAGACCAACTGGAACAAAGTGAAGCTCACCAGGCTTCGATATCCTGACGCTTCAGTTTATCCTTTTCAAAACTGCGACCCGACTCCTTCTGGCAGCGAATGTACCTGCAGAGAGAAGAGTTCACTTAGATGTTAACCAAACTGTGACGAAGAACAGAACAGCTGTAATTTACCAGCATTGATGCTCAAAATAAAGCTTTAATAATTTGAACTCATAATAAATAAAATCTCAAATAGTAATCATACAAATTAAAAGTAGTTATCTTCACCACAATAGTTTCAATGTGGAAAACTATTCCAATAAATCATAGACCCAAAGCTGATGTTAATAAAATATTGGTAGATTGATCCCCACCGTCCTAAAGCTGATTTAGAAGAAAAGAGCTGAAATACTAAAGCTAAATGTTATAGCAACAGTAAAGAATGTTGTGATTGAGGTGATGACAGAAGAAAAAGAGAAGGGAGGAAAATGTGGGTTTATGTCGTGTAGCCCTACAATTTTTTATTAAATCGAACCAAAAAATAAATAAAATAGAAAACAAACGTGTATAAAAAGGCTTTGAATCAACTCTTAAATCATATTTAAGTTCTTACAAAACAATTATTTGATATATTAAAGTTCAAATTCTAAGTTTTTCTCTAATTTCTCTGTAAATAACCTGAAACTGAAGCCGGGTGCCTGTTCTTAAAACCAACTAAAACTTAACATTTTATCCTTAACTCTTCCCAGAAAGCCTGATAAAAACACTCACCTGTTGCCTTTACGAAACTCAGACTCCAGGAAACGGATACCGTCTCTGGCTCCAGCATTTTCCTTCTTTAACCTGTCGAGTCCGTCAATCACTGCAGCAGAAAGGAAGGAAACCGTGACTCCCAGTTCTTCTCATTAATTAGAGGCTGGCTTTACACACAGAACAACTTTGTTACTAAAACTGCACCAAATCACTGTTTTCACCACTTCTCCCAGAGACATCAGCCTGGTTCCTATAAATCAGAGCTGTGACATGTTTATTAAACATTTATTGACCAATCTGAAATGAATTAGATTCAGATGACAGATAAATCTGTTGACTTGTCAAAATGCTCATTAGACGACTGCCTCCGTTATCCATTTGTTCCTGATTTACTTGTGTTTGTGTGAAAGCAGTGCACCAACCTGTTCGTGGGATGATGATGATGAAGCAGCCGCTGCCAGCCAACTGCCGGATGAGATTCAGATGCTGGCAGAGGGCGGCGGTGTCTGGTACCAGGTAGGGGGACATGGACGACTGAGCTTTCGGCTGCTGAAGGCTGCCCTCTAGCTGTGACACCTCCAACTGCAGGAGGATAACAAAAACCAGAGACTTTCCAGCTGATTACCTGAGATAGATAATAATCTGACAAACACAGAACCAGTCACATGTAATATAATGGAATAAAAGCATCAACACACAGTGGATCTGAGCTGTATCTCTGCTCTAATTTCAAACAGAAACAATGATTTAGTGACAGAGTAACGATGAAAACCTGCAGTCGAAGTTGGGCCATGTCCCTCATTAATCGATTTCGACGAGCCTCCTCTTCAGCCTGGGAAATTAAAGAGAACCAAAGAAGTGTCAACACACGCAGGTCCGGAATTAGACAATTATTCATACCAACTTCGGTGAACAAAGACACAACTACACTCATGTTTGGAGTCTGAGCGCGGCTCCTCTGGCTCTGCAGGTCACTCACCATCCTGAACTGGGCCTTGGCCTGCTGGACCAGGTTGTCCTGCTCCGTCTGGCTGATGCTGGTAAAGATTCCTGCTTCTGGGTTGAAGTGCAGAACGTTGCCTTGGAGATTTGTTAGGAAGTGGCCGAAACTGCGAATACAACACACTCGAACGACACACTGGGAAAAAAAAAAAGATGAAAAAACAAAACAAGTTTGTGTTTTTTAGTTGTGTAATTTCAAAACGAAACGTTTAGTTTCACCAGTCTTTTAGAAGATTTTTATTTATGCATTTATAAATATCTAAAGTAGACATTTAGTGTATTTGAGTCTGTTATCTTCATTGTGTACTTGTTAGATGGGCAGTCACAGTTATTCACACATTTTATCACTGCAGATGGTGAAGATGATGAATATGTGTTCTCTGTTCCTGCCTTTGCAAAGTACAGTCACTTATCTTATTAAATCTTTAAAATAATCAATTATTTGGGTCCATGAATGAACAAGAAATGAAAATTATTAATTTAGCAAAGCTTAAGTTGTTTGAATTATTTAAAGGAACCGTTTCAAATGTGAAAACAACAAATAAAGCACTGCCTAGCAGATGTAGTTTGCCTTGTTTTCTAGAAACACCTTTTATATTATGCAAAAACAGTAATACATATAATAAAACGAGAAGCTAAGCAGCCAAATAAAGCAGTAACCTGCATTAATTCTGACGTGCTTACCTCCTGCAGGGGACTGAGAGAGGAGCTGCGGCGAGTGAAATCAAGGCGGCGGTGAGCTACATGGAGAGCGGGCAGGTGTCGCAGAGCCACGTCCTCAGGCAGCAGCAGAGTCTGGACCAAACCCGGCTGCTCACACTCGTTTAACATTTCTGTCACCTCTGCATTCAGTCCCAGCTCTGCAACACACACACACACACACACAGCGATAAATAAACTTAGCAGAGTCATAGCACAGTTGTTAGAGTGTAAAAACCGCACAGAGAGAGAACTATTCAGTGTGAGAACTCCGCGTTCGGTTCATGCAGGAGAACAGACAAGGACTAAAAATCCAGACAGCATAAGAAAATCTATCTTAAAACAAGGGATGGGAGGTGATTTTTGTTGACTCAAAGTCCAGTTAAAATGGATAAATCTGAAGGAATACCGCGACTGTCACGGCCATCTTTTATTTTTTCTTCTTTTTTTACTTGGGCACCTGGCAGTGACGCAATAAGTTGTTTCCTAACTGCATTTCCAGTCGGGGTGGAAAAACAACTCGAAGCATCCCAGCTTCTTTCTGTTACTGTAGTTTATTTTGAAAGGATTGTAAAATGGTAACTATGGTCATGGGTGAGCTCAGCTTTACTGACAGAACGTGCAAACCCAGTCCGACTGATTACAGTCTGGCAGGATTAGCAGCCGGACACACCTTTGTTTCATTCAGCTGTAGGACTTAGTAACTTTTAAAGAAACTAAGTAAAGTAACTTTTCATTCAACACTGAGAACCTGATAATGGTTTTAGAAACAGACAACAGTCCTACATCAAGCAGCAGCTGAGATTAGTGCTCATTAAGATGCTTTCTCTGCTTTTTAAACAGTTTGTTGTGCTACATTAATTAGCCCTGCATCAGAAAAAAGACTAAATGAGCACATGTTGTGGAGAAGCATGAATCGCTGCAAGTTGTTCTGAAGTTTGTAGAGATGGCTGGTCGGTTAGAGGATTAGATGGTCTGGTGGAACTGAGGTGCCGAATATTTGAAGAGAAATCAAATAATTACCGGACAAATGGAATAGTGATTTCGCTTAAAATGCACATCCCAACTCGAAACTTCCCAAAAAGCCCAACTGCTGCTGTTACAAACAAATCTGTAAGATTTTTAACTCACCAGCCTCGAGCATCTTGCTGCCATCTGGGAGCAGATTCAGCAGGACAGACAGACGGTTCCACAAGCTCTGAGAACTCTGAGGATAAAAACTCACCACAGTTAAAACGATCTCCAACAAAGTCACTGTCTGATGCACAGCTTATGGGGATTATATCACCTCACCTGTGCACACATGAGGATAATATCTGTGTTAGTCCTCAGCCAATCAATAAAGACCTTCACCACCTGCATCAGTCCCTGATTGGTCAGGATCTCCAGCCTTTCGAGGAGAGTTTTTTCACTGTGTGCAGACTGAGCGCTGTGTTGACTTCCTTCTGAGTCAGAGTCCAAGTCTGATGGAGAAAAAAAACAGCTCATGTACAGAAGTATGAGTTGAAAGAAACTGAACTTAAAATTATCAGTTTAAAAAAGGAAGAGAGACAACAAACAGACAAGAAAACCCAGGTTCCATGTCATGTTGAGCCTACATACCATTCTCATTGGTTCCATTGGCAGTACCAGGGTTCAGCTCACACTGTAAAACCCCAGGAGGAGGTGGAGTCTCCTGGGAGGGGGGCGCAGAGGTGTCCGTGGGGGTGGGAATACCCGATGAAGATGAGGCTTGGGGTCTCAGAAGCAGGTTGCTGAACGTCGGAGCCAGACGAAAGCAGCGTTTTGCCTGGAAGAGCTGAGAGGACATAGCCTGCAGGTTGCTGCTGATGCTGGAGTCGCTCGGCATGAGGGGCCCGTTGGTGGCCGGGGGGGTCTCGCCATCCCGCTCTCCTCCTCCATCCTTGGGGTGCTCTTCATCTTCCTCTTCTTCCGGGTTCTCCGGGGCCTGACCCACCACATTCTCAGAGTTTTCTGCGTCCTCCATGTCTTCCAGGTCTGAGCGAGACTCTTGGCTGTTCATGTCGGAGTCTGTCTCCACATCGAATGCTGTTCCTCCTTCCTCCTCCTCCTCTTCCTCTGAACCACTTCCCCAGCTGCCTTCCTCCCCTAAGGGGTCTCTCTTAGTCTCCTTCTTGACAGATGAAGGATTGAGCGATTCTTCCACGGTGGTTCCACCTGTTGAATCCGCACGCTCCATCCCGTCCACATCATCATCCTCATCTTCTTCGCTCTCAAACCCTTCGCTCAGATCGCTTTCGTCCTCCCCTCGGCCACTTTTGTGAGCACAGCGGCGGCGGCGGAGACGAGAGAGGCGAGTGTACTTCTTCTTCTGCCTCTGTTTCTCCTCGCCCATCTTCTGCGGATCTTCCTCACTGCTTTGCTTCTTGCCGCCAACGCGCTCACACCCATCTTCATCCTTGTCCTCCTCATCCTCTTGTTCCAGAGAGCCGTTCTGAAGAGGCTTCTCATCAGAACGAACCACCGGTTGAGCTGACAAATCCCGAATCTCCAGATCATCTACGAGAAGAAACATTTTCATTTTAATTCCATTCAAGTTGTGTACAATGTGTCACACATTTCATGAAACAAATAAACCATCTCACATTAATTATTTTCTCTTCATGAAACAGTGATTAAATGCTTTGACTTTAATCTGCTCTCAACAAACAGCTGTGAGAGAAACTTCACTTATGGTTCTAAATTTCCCAAAAGATGTTCTTTTTAAAAACACAAACAGATGCTCAAATCCTCAAAAACATTTCAGCACAGAGGAAAAAAAAGAGACTAAATTACTGGTGTGGATTTGTGAGATTATTGTAATTCAAGAAGTGACTTTCCACTGTGTTTGTGTGCAGTTTTTGCATTACTTTAAAAAGAATTTCGTTCTTCTCTGACCTGCAGCATCAGTGTGAAGCGGAGGCACTTGGCTCTCTCCTTCCTCCAGTTCAGCCTGCAGCCGGATGTTCACGTGGTTCACAAGGTGGGAGAACAGGGCCAGAGTAAAAGCTATGGATGCACTGTACTGCTTTGAACCTAAAGAAATCACACATTTGTTGTTACAACAGCTAGACTTTGTGTTATATAGTATTCAAATCATGTGTGTCAAAGCAGGGAAACAACTAAAACATGCAGGATAGTGTTCCTCCAGGACCAGGGTTGGGAATCACTGGGATAAAAGACCGAAAGGAAACACCAACCTCCCCTCTTAAGGCTGTGCACCACCATCAGACACGTGACGACCATCTTGAAGATGAGGTTATCGGGCAGAACAGGACAGGAGCTGTCTGTGTGCTGCTGCTGCTCCTCCTCTTCCTCGCTGGGGCAGTGGTGAGCACCTCCATGTGTTGGAGGTGGAAGGTAAAAGAGCACAAGGTTGAAGTCCTCCAGCACCGACTGGCAGAGCGACGTCAGCTCCGTCTCCATCAAACTTCACAGGCAGAGAAAACAAAACAACAAAACTGAAGAATGTACAGAAAACAATTTAATTAGGGCTGCACAACATTAGGAAGACATGTTTTTGTGATATTATGAACAGTAAAACCTGTTTTCACTGCAAAAGTAAAAAAAATTCCAAAAAGGGTGTTTGTTACTGACTTTTTAAGCCATTTTGATTTTATCTGGCTGGAGAAAGTCCAAAACCCTTTTTTGCTCATTTATTACATGAAATGTTGACAAAGAGTGGACTTATGTTGTTTAACAGAGGGATAAGCTGCAGCATTTACCTGTTCTTGGGCTGCAGCAGGCTCTGGAGGTACATGAAGCTCACCAGGAGGCGCTTTATGTCTTTGGATCTGCACAAAATGAAGAAAAAAAACAGATTTTAGAGTAAACACAACTTTGACTAAGACTTAACAAAAATAATGTATTTTTTGTGCTTCTATGTGGAAACAAACCGGTAGAACGATCCTAAAAGAACATTAAATCTTATCTTTTGTACCTAATGAAGAAAGGCATAAAAACAGAACAAACTGTGTAAATAATCAAAATAAACATCCTTGTTCTCGTTCCAGGTGGCAAAAGAAAAAGTTAATTTGATCTGGTCCAAACTTGAGGGGGTACAAAGCGTTTCCTCCCAAAAAGCTGCTTTTTAGCACCTTTTTAATTGAAATAAATTAAATTGCTCTGAACTGTGAGAAAATTGAAAGCAAAATAGTTTTACTTCAGATTCTTTACAGACCATAAACAAGAGAATAAAAATAATACCATTAACACCTTTTGGTCTAAAAGGACTTGTTGCTCAGATCTTTTGACTCCTCCTCACCTTTGTCGAGACGGAGACAGCTTCTTCATTTCCTGCTTCTTCACCTGGTGGTACATCTTTGCAGCTTTGTCGAACAGGCGCTTCAGGTTGCCATAGGCCCCCTCAAACGGAGTATCTGATTGGATGCTAAGCAAAGATTTATTTATTTATTTAATCTCATGCGAACTGGTAACCTTGTAACAGTTAACAGGTGCATGTTAACGTCTCTTACCAACGTAAGTAGTAGTAGGTTGCTTCAACATTGTAGAATTTGCTCCCAGCCAGCGTCCCCAGCTGGTTAAAAGGCATTCCTGTTGGAAAAAATAATTGCACAAATAAGTTAAGATTTATTATTGATGGAAATTGTCTGTGTTAGGCTGAGCTCATCATCTTTTCAGTCTTCTTAAATTATTTATGAATATGAAAGCAAAAGCAGGAAAATAATAAACCTGATTCCCAAAAAGTAAAACAACAACATAAAAACACATAAAGACTCATTTATTTCCCCAAACATCCTACCCAGAAACAACAACTGCAGAACCAATTCATCCATTCACAACAGTTCCTTAAAAACAACCCGCTTCATTCATTTGGTTTGGATCGTTATGACGTAACACAGAAAAGGTGCAGCTGAGTTTTATAAAGACATTCCTTTATGGTCACTCACCGACATGAGGCATCACAGACAGGGCTTGATGGTAAAACCTCTCTGCCAGCTGCTCGGTCTCAACTCCAGCAAGTTCATTCTGGTACCGAGCTAAAGACGAAAAACACATTTTAAACACCAGAAAACAAATAAATAAATATGAATAATTATTTTTTAAAACTACATATTGTCTCAGAATGTTACTTTTAGACATTGTGAACAAATTACAGCAAATATTTCTACACAACTGACTAAAGCTCAAATAGAAAACACAATTTATGTGCGTTAAATAATTCATCGGTTGAAATATTAACGTGTTCTTATCTTAGAAGTCCAAACCAACAACACAGTCTGTTCTCAGTTATTCCATAAAACTACGCCAAATTTTTCCCACGCTGAATACCGCTCACAAGCTGTCTCACACCTCTACAAGCCTGGTAGGAAGATGGATTAATTACATATTCTAATAACGTATTATTACCCAGATCTCCAAGGTAGACCAGACAGCGATGACAGGCCATCTGTGCCCACTCCATCTCCTTGGGGGAGGCCGACATGGGTTTCTTTCGGCCTGTGGGGAACAATTTCACAATTAGATTTCAAACATTTAGCAGATCCATTTATCCAAAAAATATTTATTATTAAAAATCTGATTCCACCAAACATTCAGTAAATGTCAAACTGAATAATGCCTTGATGACAGTTTTTCCACAAGAAAGGAAAAAAAATCTAAATGGTGCAAAAAAAGGTATATATATATATATACACACACACACACACACATATACATATATGATATATTAAGAACTAGGAGCAGAAAAAGCCGTCTAACAGCCAGACTGCAGCATGCTAACTAAAGGTAGCCTCAAACAAATGTAGATATAATGAATCCAGAAATTATATTTTGAAAAGTAACAAGCAGAGACTTCAAAAATGGGATAAATCAGTCAGTTCATGAAGAACTAAAGCGATAAGTCAACTCCAGATCCAGTCAGAAAAAAAGTGATGTGGAATATTCTTACAGGATTGATTGGAGGTTTAGATGCTTTTAGGTGCACTTTAAAACTTAATACCTCCAGATTAAGACAGGAAAAAAATATATATAAACATTTTTTGACTGGCTGCTTCTTCCAATCACTTCCTGAGCAGCTCGATTGCAGCAGCTCTTCATCAGAACATGAGCGTTAACAGAATGTACAAACTAAAGTAGATATTAAATACGAGATAAGACTTGAGGAATATCGGACCAATCAGAAATGTTTGCTGCAGTAAAGCCAACCCCTGAAAGCACCAGGGGTTAGTCAAAAACATCTGCACCTTTGCTGCAGTGCCATGTTTGTAATTGGTGTCAGAAAACAACAAAAACCCTGTGCTGCAGCACATGCCTGACCATAAAAATAAAGTTACAAAAAACATTTTAATCAGGTGATGAAATTTCACTTTTTCAAGGAATTTATCTGAACTTTTTCAACTCAGAGACAACTAATCCTAGGCCTACTTTACTGCAATTAACTGTTTTATTTCCCCGCTGAGGCACCATTTAAAGTAGGATAGCTTCAAGAAGCGTTAGAAGACAGTGTCTGTGTGTGAGAATCTGTGTTTTCACAGCTAACCGATGAGCGGATCTGTGACGTGGGTCCAGTCGATGCAGTCCTGCAGCTCCAGCTGGTAATGGGACTGGATGTAGAGCAGCAGGTGTTGGTAAAAACCCACACCAGCGATGAGGTGCGTTCTGTAGGCACACTCCAGAGCGCTGCGACTGTGGATGTGCTGCGAAACACACAGAAATCAAGACTTTAAAAAAACATCGAGGGCAAAACCAGATAATAAATGTACAACATAGTGAGGAAGATTATTCTGGCTTTCATTATTATACATTAGAAAGGTACAGTATGTTCTTACATGGGCAAGTATTTTTTAACTGGCATAAAAATCAGAAACTCAAAAACCATGAAAGTAGAAAAGAATAGAAAACTTTATAATAAATTGGTCATTTTGACAGATTATGAGCAGATAACTGTTAGAGAAAACCAATCTTAAAATATACACGTGATCAAAACAGCAGTTGCTAATTTCAACTTCAGCGCTGAGATATCATTACAAGCTGATAATTCTTTCTGTTTTGTTTCTGATATTAATCCATTCATGACAGAAAAATATGTTCTATAGCCACTAAATGAGTCCCAGCTCATCAGCTAATTATCTGTTCAATTAGATGCTAGTTTACAGTGCAGTTTTTAGAGGTTCAGTGATGATTCACTTGCTCATTTTTTCATGTTTTTTCTCACGACAGCAAAGTACTAAACGTGTTATTTTAAGAGTCTCACTTCTAGTGTGATCACCAACTATTTCCTACGTGTATTGTTGTTGTCGCTGGGATGGCAGAATCAACCTTTAAGCAGGAACCTCAGAGACAGATTTTATGGCACATCCACAGAGACATTTTCCAGTTGGAGGTCTTGTTGTTGTTTTTCTTACCTTCTTGTTCGTCTTGATGACCTGGATGACCTCATAGTAAACCTTCCTCCAGAGCAGCTCCTCAGCCTTACGGCCGTAGTCGACAGGATGAAGAAACATCAATTTCACACAAAGCTCCCTCAGCCTAAAAACACACACACACAAAAGATGCACATGTGCACACCTTTAGGATCTACTGGTTTGACAGGTGAACCAGTGAGTCAGTTTTAAATGAAGGGTGGCACCATGAGGCACCTGTACCTCTTTAAAATCTCAGCTTCAACATGATCAGCATCATTTCTAGTCTTAAAGCTACAATGAGTTGTTCTGGCATCCAGTTAATCATTCAGATTTATACTGGATAAAACTTCCTAAAAGTAAGAATTTAATGCTTTTTGAGCTCATCCAGTTTACTTGTGTATATATATTTAAATTCATGTTAACTAACTTGCAAATTGCAGCTTCCATAAAAAAGGACTTGAAGACCATTTAAATTTAAAGCTGCTGACTCAACTGATTTTAATTATGAAACAAAAACAATAGGATTAAACAGTTTTGCTGTTGAGCAGTTCTTATTCTAGTTTGGGTTTAATGCTCTCATTTTGTTTCGTTTTATAAACCCAGCAAAGCCCGTTTGTTTCCAGAATCCTAAATAAAGGTCTAAACCCACAAATGAAATGAGTTCAAACCAAACAATAAAGAGAGGCTGGCTGCGATCAGCTCGCTCTGTGGTACATCCCTCAGGTGAGACCAGGAAATCCAAAATCACACCGTGCAGGATGTAAGAATCTTAGACCGGGTCAGACCAGAGGTTTTCCAGATTTCAGGCTGAAAGGACTGAAGTGAAAGGCCTGTCTCCTGAGACAGCTGGCCGTACTTGTTGCGCAGGCTGATGTTCTCCGGCTTGAAGACCTCTCTGTAAGATGATTTGCTGCCGATGATGACATCCAGCTTGTGCACAGACTCCACCACAGCCCTGGGCAGAAAACAGGACAGTGACAATGAGGAACGCCAGTCTGTAACGTTACGATTGTGTACGTTTTGTAGGCTGACAGGTCGAAAAAAACTAAAAAAAACTTTTTTTTTAGTTTCACTTCTCTGTAACAAAAACAGAAATTACAAATGACATTGATTAAGATACTCTTCAGAAAAAACCTAGTCCTACATATCCAAACATATCTGTTGTTAGAGTTAGAAACATGCAGGGACTTTACACTTAATGTTAATAACCTAGTTTGGAGGGGTCTTTAGAACCACGGTTTAATAACGTTTAATTAGCACCTCCGGTTAGCTCGGGACAAACGGCCTCGTCAGGTTACCTGTAAAGCCGCTTGATGAGAAGGACTTTCGCCTCTGGTTCGCTGTCCTGCCCCGGTCCGCTCATATTAGCGACCAGAGAGACGTTGGATCACACGTCCCGGTGTCAGGTCACCGTTTCATCCGAACCTCCGGACATACAGTTGTCACGGCTACTCGGGTTCGTTCCCCCGGTAGTGACAACCGTGTTGTTAGCCAGCTAGCACTAGCTATCCAGATAACGTTAGCGTTCCTCCCGCTCCCTCTGTTCTCTTTCGTTTCTTGTGTCCTTTGGCAAAGCCCACGCCACCCATCCGTTCTGGAAACTGGGTAGAAAGGGCTTCCGGGTGATATGCACCGTTCCCGGTCAGCTAAAACGCTCTAAAATGCCTCTTGTGTTGTTCTCCGTTCCGGCCATTATTCCTATCAGGCGCTGACCGCCTGAGTATCGCGAGATTACAGACGCAAACTGACGAGATTTGCAGCAGGGTTGCCAGATCGAACAAAACTTGCGCAAAGCAGCACCCAAATGAACGAGAAAACAGCTATCTCTCATCATTCCAGCTAAAAATATTCAACGTTATCAGTTAAATACTTACAATTTTGTATCAAAACCTTTTTAAATCAAAGGTTTGTTAAATAGTGATCCTCTAATGTTAAACATAGAAAGATACTGGTTATAACAACAATTTCATCTATAGCCAACAGGGGAAAATAATCGTTTATATAATTTTGTATTTTGTAAATAGAAAAGAAAATTGAGTTTTAAAATGCAATAGTAACAAAAACCTTGATGGTTACACTTTTACATAAAAAATGTATTTTATATGTAAAAATAACCATTTGAACACATTTTTAAACTGTACTGAATTGTGCTATCAAAGTGTTGCTAAACATTTTCCTTTCTGGCTTCACCATTTACTGGTAGTTTTTATTTATCATTAAACTTGTTGTATTAAATTCTGTTCGACTATCTCAGGTTCAAACTGGACCATCTTTGCATCCAGTAAATTTGTGAAGTTTAAAGTTTTCCTTGATTTGGGTCACGGCTTATCATTAAGGGGTGATGGTGGGTCCTGAAACTGAGAACCACTGATCTAAATCATATAAAAAGAAATTAAGAAAATATTTGCTTATAAAACCACTTCTTTCTGCATCCCTGTTTGACATCAGTGTTGTAATTCCCTTACTTGTCAATAGAGGCCAACAGAGATCATTTATCATTTTACATGACTGTAGAGCCATAAGGACTCAACTCTCTGGATGCTGGAAAACTGATAAAATCTTGGTTTGATGATGATGAAAAGAGGGAAACCACTGAGGCAGTATAAGATGGGGTGATAAAAAGTATTTTATATGTGCAAATCTATATAATTATTTGCTTTTTTGTTTTAATATCTGTAAAAAAAGTCAATAATAAAATGACTTCCTGGTAAAATCATACAATAAGAGTTTAGTACAGATATGTTAATTTCACTGCACTGACATTTTTTGTGTGACTGGCAAAGATCAGGCGTGGACTGAGACTGGATTTGGGTTTATTGCTCTTCCTCTGTGTGTCTTCAACCCCCCCAGGAACTACAGGTAATCACCTGGAGGAGAACAAATGCAATTATAAGCCTTCTATATTCAGTTTAATCCCATGTTTCAGACGCGTCCTGCCTTCATCACCCTCGGCACCTTGACAGGAGGACGGTTTGGAGAAACAATCAGCTCGGATCACCAAAAAGCAAAACCAAAGTCCTCTGACGCAGCTATAAAGACTCACCTGAGACATAATCGTAGATCCTGATGAGAATGATCTTAAAATGACATCATTCATTTTAATTTGTGTTTAAAGCAGAACTTGGTATCATGACTAAATAAAAACTCTCCTGTTTGTTGAATATAAAACAATCTGCTAAATCATTCTGGTCCCACCTTGTGCATCTACCATGACTTTTAAGACGTGATAGTTGTCATGGCTAAAAGCCTTCAGATGCTTTATGCCCTTTTCTACATGGGAGGCAGAGCTGAAGCACAGCAGAGAGGGAGGAGGAGGAAGATGAGCTGTTTTGATTCAAACTTCTCAAGTTTTGCATCAAGATAAAGAAGTACTTGTTGACAAATGGATACAAACCAAACACTTATGTGGAAATTGTTTGACAGCTTAATAGACAATTAAACTAACTTTTAGGTGTAATCATTCTTTATAGAAAGAAGTGATCATATACTGCATCTGTGCAAGAAAGTAACTTTTTTCTCTGAATTTAAGCTGCAGGACGCCTGTCATTTCTGGTTTTGCCATCAAATGCAATAAGAGTGAATTAAAAACATTAATGTTGCTCTTTTAGGTTGGATTTTAACAGAATTTCAATCAGGGCAATAGACCGTCTTTATAGATTTACTGCCACCCCCCCAGCGGGTCAGTCTCATTCTGTATGCATAATCTATCTGTTAGCAAAATATCTTGTGAACCAAATGAAACTCAGAAACTAATCTTTGTGAGTTCATCAACTGATTAAACTTTGGAGTCAAACCGATTGCAGCTAATCGGCCTTTGCAAACACAAAAATTGCTAAACGTCAGCCAATTTAAAAGATATCGAGCTAAAGTTTGGTGTTTTCGTAGCTGAACGTCATTCGTGACACATACTTCAAGTGTTAAAGGATCATACAAGCTCTTTGTTTAAAACTTTAAGGTTATATGCACTCTTTCAAGAAATACTAGTTTAAATTATGAACACCAATTTAAGTGAGGGGAGGACAAACTTTACTGAGCTCAGCAGTAATTCTGCTGTTCTCATTAATATCAACTGTTTAATAAGAAACCAGAGAATTTAATTCCCTTACCTCCCATACGGCAGCAGCGATTTTTCCAAAAGCCTATATATGACAACAGCTTTAAAAAACTGCTGAATGTGCAATCCCAAGATAATCAATAGCCCCCCTCCCCATCTTTTTTGGCCTCCTTCTGGCAACTTTTTGGAGGCGCTCCTAATCTGAGTATTCAAAATGTTACAAACTTTCTCATCAGGTTTGAAATTGTCTTGCAAAAAAACCAAAACAACAACAACAAAATATCTTGGGTAAAAAACATGGCAAATGATTTGTCTTTTAAGAAAATCAGGGTTTTAATTTTGGTCCTTTGTGAAAATGAGTTGGAGCCCCTTCAAAGGTCTGAGGAGACTCCTGAGAAATCAAAGAGGAAACAGGCCAGACAGTCGAGGTTATTTTTATCAAAATATTGTTCGATTATAGTCCCGTCTCGTTCTAATGGACCCAGTAACTTTATTTTTTATATCAGAACATCATCAACACCTGACATTTTTACAATTCATATAAAAACTCATTTTAATTCCTCGACATTTACTCCAGACTGAGTATTGCCATCTTTATTTTGACCATGTTTAACTGGATTTTATTGTGCTCTTCGTATTCTTTTATTATTTCAATGTGTATATATTTTTACGTGTACAGCACTTTGGTCAACACTTGTTAAATGTGCTTATAAATAAATTTGACTTGAAAAATATCTTGTCTCGTCCCCGTTTTGTGTAATAAATGTGTCGTTACACCCGTCAAAATGATTGAAAACATTAAAAAAAACAGACACACAAGTTAAGAATTCAATAATTTTTTAATTTATTAATTTATTTACGTAATTCTATCTCCTCTGTCACCCACCCGAAAAATATAAATTTCGGTGTATTCAAAAACAAAACAAAACAAAAAAATGGCATCTTCATCAACTGCATCATAAGAATTAGTCAACAAAATCAAAGAGGCAATAATTATTATCATTATTACAATAATAATTAATCAATTATCAGAATATCCACATTCATAACAATCCATATACAACTGCAAAAACACTCTTCAACACCACTCTTCCATTAATATACACAAAATCCCCAAATCTGTTCTGTCAAAACAACAATTAGAGGAGTTTTGGGGAAAAGGGAGGGAAGGATGGGGGTTGAGGGGGATATGGCTTGTAAAAGGGGGTATGAAGATGTGTGACCAGCAGAGCGACTGGATCTGTGGTTAATAAGAGTATAAGAGGGAGGCACACTTATTTAGTTAGGACCTATACAAAAAACAAGCATTGTTGAGTAATAACAGTATACTTCTATGGAAGGATTTGTCTGCATAAAAACGGTTCGACGACTCCATGAGAGGCAGAATTTGGGGAGTCAAAATTTCAAAGAACATATATATATAAGGGTTGTCAGAATAAATATATAACTCTGAATGACAACCATTGGTAAACATAAATCTTAGGAACCAAAAGTAAAACGCAAGAACTCAAAACAGGTTGAGAACCTGCGAGGAAATGAAGGTTTCTGGAGAAAACAAAGAAAGGTTTCAGTGTACGCTATAATATGTACAAACATTGCTTGGTCACCCAAATCTCTTTAGAAAAGCTTTTGAGTTGGTCAGAAAATGAGTGCAAGCTTAAGATTAAGTGAGTCTTATTTGAGAGCCTCAAGAAAAGCAGCTGTAAAGTGACAGACGTTGCTGATATTCTAAGTCTGCACAGAAAGTGCTTCTGATAGCTGTCAGTGTGTAAAAACCTCTCCGTGCCTCAGTATTGGTGATTTTAGAAGACCTATTCATAGAAAGAGAGAGAAACATTAGAGGAAAAATAACTGTACACTCTGCATGTACAAACAAACTGTGTATATACACAGACATACCATATATACACATTTATCCAGTATATACACATAGATTTAGCCAGAACACACACATATATACAAACACATTCACTCGTTTCAGCAGGACCTCTAACATATCTCTCTCTCTGTACTCATTTCAGTCACAAATGGCAGGGATTTCAGGTCGGATTGGTGTCAGCGGAGTCCATCTTTAGAAATAAATGAGGTGTTTTACAGCAATTGGACTGCAGAAATATGGTCACACTGAAACCACAAAACCAGCATCCCCCTGCTCCGTTAAAACTCTACACACATTTAGTCAGAGTGAAGCAAATGTTCTCATCCAGCGACTTCTGCATCGTCCGTAAATGGAGAGCTCCATGGCGACGGTTGGAGGAGAAACACCTGCCAACCTCTTCTGTATCTTTGTGATTATTTTTGAATAATTAAGAGGAAACGGGTTTGGCTGGTCACAGCAACGTGCAAACTGTCGTGGGGAGGGGGGAGTAGGTGAAACACAAGCTTGTCCCTCAGTCCTTCAGGGCAACGCTTTCCTCCACAAGATTGTCTTAATATGAAAACTGTTTATATAAAATGGATTACTCCATCAGATAGAGTTATCTATCTTCATCAAGAAATAAATATCTTCTCCAGGAGATGTCTGACGAAGAGGTTTTTTTTAAATACTACTGTAAGAATAATCCATATTATCATAGAAATATAAATAACAATGTTCTGTCCAGTTTTTTTTTGTCAAAGTCTTCATTGAAACAAGAGTTTTTGTTCTTCAGCAGTCTTTGATTTAGGCTGTGCATATTTAGTTTCCTTCAAAATCAAAGTCTGAAAAGGATCCCAATGGAAGAGCTAAAAACTACAAATCAAAAAAATGAGGAAAAAGTTTTAAAAGTGTTAAAATATGTGATGATAATCCTAGAGTGTGAATAAAAAAGGAACCAAAAAGTCATTTAAAATTTGTAACAAGAGACTAAGAGAGGGAAATAAATGCTTTAAAACTAAATCTGCTTTGACTGAAATATTAAAAGAAGTCAAGCACCTTTGAATCCACTTTACAGCCCTCTCTCTTATTTCTGTCCTTGGCCTTTGTGTTCCTCCATCCTGCTGATCAGTCAGACTGCATAGCTGTTCTTTGCATGCTCGGCAGGCTAACAAACACCAAAAACATGTCCAGCCCACCTTGAAAAGGTCAAATGTTGATCCAACAATGAAGCGTCAAACACATTTTCTAAAAAAAAAAAAAATCCTTTTTGCAAATCAGAGAGAGAGAGGGCCCAAGTAAAGTGTTAAAAACAACAATAAAGCCCAGCGTTTCCTTACATGGTCCGCCGGGGGATTGCACCATCCTTTGAGAAGAGAGAATGGGACCAACGCCCCACGTTCTCCCTTTGTCAGCCAATCGCGTCACGAGAGAGGGCTCGGGACATTTGGCCATGCCACCCTGAAGACTGCCGATGGTGCATCAGCCAATTAGGTTCCACATTGTCCTCCATGAAGCTTTGAGAGTGGCTAAAGGGGGAGAAAACAGGGAGACAGAGAGAGAGAAGAAACGAGGGAGGGTGCTTGATCAGGTGCTGTTAAAGCATAGCTATTGAGCAAGTCTCTCCAAAGCTGGACTCATCTTGTTTTTTTTCTTTTTTTTGTGTTCAGCTCTGAGGCAACTGCTTGTTTACCTGAGTCACTGAGGTATTTTTACAGCAATGTTAATTTCCCCACTAAAAATTGTGTCACGGATCAGACCCCTTTAAATCCAACATTCATCTTCATAAGAAAGAAAAAGTAGCCCTACGGGACGTCTAAACAGACGGCTTGTCCCCGTGTCGAGACTAACGTTTGGTGGTTCGACAGTTAAACATTCACCGGTACAATAGATCTAATATTTAATCTCCTACTGGCCGATTTGACCTTTCACCTCACAAAATAAAAGAACTCAAACTGCACATGTAAACAAGTGGTTGTGTGTAAAGCAGACAAAAACAAATTCACACAAATCTTACAGCAGACACAAAATGAAGGACTGTGAATGTGTGTTACAAACATTTCAAAGACTTTCACATTTGACACACATGAAACTGAAGATTTAATCCCAAAAACACATCAAATATTTCTAATTTTGTTACAGTAAACATCTTCTTATTCGATTTTAATGCCATTGTTTCACTTACTTTTAAAGCAATAAATCTGAAAATAGGAAAACCAGACAAAAGCACACTCTAATAGCTAATTCTTTAAATAGTGGGGGTGTAAGAGAGGCATTATGAGGTGCTTTTGGTTGGTGTAAAGCTTGTCTAGATATATATTCATTCCAGGCACTTGAAGCTAAATAAGTGTAATTTTTTCTAAATGGTCTGGTTACACATGGAAAGCTTTTATTAGTTACATTCCACAAAAATAGTACATATCCACAGTAATTAACCTAATTTGTTTTAATTTGCTCTTAAATAATTTTTTGTGTGTGAAAAATCTGAGCAAATATGTCGCTGAAAGTAAGTTAATTTGGTGTTTGTTGTGAGGTGGAAATAAATAACCTGTGCAAAAGTTGCTCCTTCTATTTTGAGCCAGGAAGCTGCTTTTATTAGACCAGAGACTGAATGAGTGCAGCTCTAAAGAGAACAAAGACGGAGACATGGAAACCCCAGCAACTCCATTAGACATAAGAACACAGCAAGACGCACAAAAAACAAAGACAGAGACATATCCTGAAGGGGCTGGGGTGGGGGAGTGTCCAGTCAAAGACAAACTGCAGGAAGAGAAGAGACAGTGAATCATGAATCATGACAGAAGCAGTGACATGGCAGACGTACAGACAGCTCACTTGGGGAAAAAATGGCACCATTTGTTTCTGTTTAGCACCAGTTTATCACATATCAGTTCTGAGATTGAGAAGAGAAAAACTGCACGAGCTCAAAACAAGTAGTCCCTTAGACTGAAAGAAACCAACAGAAAGTTCCCAGAAATGTCTCCCGCCACTCAAACACCAAACCTCTGTTTTCAGCGCACAGAATGTTTCTGATTCTAACAAAGCTAACGGTGGTGCCTATGTGTTACCTCGATTGTTAAACCCTGTTGAAAAACTCTCAAAGGCACTAGGTAAAAGCCAGAATATGTGGCCACATCTCCACCATGACAGATTTGCAGCCTGGCATGTTTCGGGATGTCGATGCACCCACATCCACGGGATCCCGCGGCCACTTTAAGCCTGTTTACAGCTCAGATGCTTCCTTGGTAATGGCTACTATGAAGTCTTTGGGGTGTAAGAGTGTTTGATCCTTATGTCACGAAGACAGGCAATGGATTCACACAGCAGGTGTTCATATATGAAATAAGGTATCAATATCTTGTCCTGCAAGACTGATACCATCAGAAGCTTCATGTGAGCATCAGGAAAGCAGGTGTCCATTAAAGAGCCCTTTGTGTTTGTGTTATGCACTATACAGTGTAATTATTATTCCTCTCCCACACAGTGTTCTTCTCTCTCTTGTTCCTGTCATAAGGACTTATAAAGAAAAAAACGATGGGAATTGTTTTATTTTTGTGTCATCTCTCTCTCTCTGATTTGGCTTGTGTTTGACCTACTCCCCCTTCATTCTTCTACACGTGTGTCGTTGCTGTTGCTGTGGTCTCAGTTGCCTGTGAAGTTGCCATTTGGTTGCCATGGAGCTCTTCATTCTGACTAAGATGCTGATGAGGAGTGGGTAAGGAGGGAAGGTCTACAGTTTGGGGGAGGACTCCATTGTGGGGTGATGTGTCGGAGGAAATGCCAGAGGAAGATATTCTGTGGGCTTGATTGTTGGTTACCGCTCCTTGTCCTCCTCCTCCTCCCCCTCCACCTTCAGTTTTCACACCGGGGTCTGCAGAACCCAGGGGGGAAAGCTGGTCCTCCTAGCGAGATAGAGAAAGAGGGGAGGGGGAAAGAGGAGTGGGAGCAGGGAGAAATGGTCGTAGGAGAGAGGCCATTCAATGAACGATGGGAAGGATGTG
The DNA here is from genome assembly GCF_001649575.2 of Kryptolebias marmoratus. Classification (NCBI taxonomy): domain Eukaryota; kingdom Metazoa; phylum Chordata; class Actinopteri; order Cyprinodontiformes; family Rivulidae; genus Kryptolebias; species Kryptolebias marmoratus. The sequence goes on from NC_051445.1 coordinate 1,698,938, forward strand.
CGGAATCGTAAAAAGGATATGTCCAATCGTGACATGTTGAAGAAAAGCAAAGAATAGTGAGGTAAAAATGAAGAAAAAAGGTGGAAACATACCGAAGATACGTGATTTCAAGTGGGAAAACATCAATATTGAAAATGAGAGGAGAAAAAGTGGAATGAGCACAAGTAAAAGTGATGAAAAGAGCAAAAACCATAAAAAAATGAATTAAAAAAACACGAAGAGGGATTGGAAGAGGAGACACAGAGAGAGGAGAGAAAGAGTCAAATGAGTTACGAGGTTGATGAACACCAACAGAAATGGCAGCATAGAAAAGGGACACAGAGAAAGAGATGAGGGGGAATCAAAATTCTGGAAGGTCAAAGGATCCTGATCCTTTCAGGACAAGAACCTCGGAGTGTTTGTCATGTGACTGGTGTCAGGCAGAGACAGGAAGTCAAGTTTCTTAACCTTTGAGGACAAATAATACCTGGATTTTATCTCAGTGTGCTTACATGAATGTAAAATACAAAGAAGAAAACTCCATGATAAACATCTTAACTCTTCCTCTACAGTACTATAGTGACTATACATGCAACAGACTTTAAGCCACATAGAGGTCAGCATCAAATTTAAAAAGCAAGTAAGCGTTAAAAACATAAACTAGTCACAATTACCAAACAAAGATTTCTCAACCCAAACATACAAGGCTGGAACCTCTGATTAGTAAACAAGACCTTTGGTTTAATTAGGAAAAAAGAAACAAAAACCTTACATTCAAGTATTCTGCTTTTTTATATATTAAAGTCCCCATGAAATCAAATTTTATAGGATCAGGTGACAGGATCAGGATGAAGTAAGACAGATAAAAAAAGATGTAAAAAACAGCTTCATTGTTCTTTTGGTTTCTAAAACACAAAACAATATTTGGCCTGAGCAAAACGGACTTCTGCATCATCGTTTCTCAAAAGAAACAAATTTGATCTGGAGTCTGCAAGGATACGACAAAAAAAAACTATTTAAGAATATATCCACTTTTGAAAGCATTGGATAATTAATATTCATCTTCTGTGTGGACATTTAGGGCTGTAGCCTCAGAAGCAGTTCTGATTCTCTACAATTTACAAAAACTAAATTGAGTAGCGTTTGAGACAGATTCAAGACAGGTTTGAGAGAGCAGTAAAAAATGCTGTGACTGTTTTAAGAAAAAAACTTTTTGAACATGTTTAAAATTTAGGAAACAAGACTGCGAGCCTCTACGACTCCGGTGATGTTGGAGAATCTGTTCACCAACTCGTCTCCAGCAGTCGCAGCGCAGTCAGAAACTCACTCAGACGCTTTGAAAACAAACAAATTATCCAAATGTGGACTGACTGCAGCACGTTATCATAAAAAGTGTTCATCACTAAACGTTTTCATGCGTTTATTTACTGACACATTCATCTGAAAGGCAGATGATCCTTTTAGACCCCTCTGTTCTGCAGTAGTTCAGTCTCGTTTTGTCAAAGTTTCGGTGAAATAAAAAGATTGCTGTCAGGATCTGCAAAAGAAAAGCAGCAGGGTTTATATTCAGGCATGACGCGGACACATTCAGTGTCCACCTGAGGAACGACAAGCAGTACGTGTCTGTAAAGGGCCGACAGTTTATTTGAGTAAACGCTTTTCTCGTGAACATTTCATGGGAACTTTAAGGTCCATCTGCACTGGGTTATTGCTGCCAACAGAGCAGCATGACGGCTCTTTTTATAAATGTGCTTAATGAAATCTCATATATGAAGCATTTTAAAAACTAGAATTCAACATTTTACCATCAGGGTGCTGGTGGAAACATCCTGAAATTAAATATGATGAATTTGTTTGAAGGTCTAAATATAATTACGGACATGTGCAGTAATTTACCTCAGGTTTGTTATTTATCAAACCTGGAACATGTGAATGGATGACTACTTTTTTTACACACAGGAGACATGAGTTTTTGTAAAATGAGTGGAATGAAGTGCTGCAGAGGGGAGAGGCAGGAAAAAGGAGGAATATTTTGCATCGAGTTGGGATAATGAATCAAAAGCAAATTATTAATGGATAAATTTGCAGCTGAAGGCTCTGATCACTGTGAGTGGAAGGGATTTCCATTTTACTTAAAAATGAAAAAACAAGAAAGCCATAAAATCTGCTCCCAAATGCTAATGTGAACTAGTGGGCCTTTTCTCTTCTCAATCAGAACCAAAATGAAAACACTTGCAGCTGCTAACTGGTGCTACGAACAACTAAAAAAAAAAATAAAAAAAATTAGGTCACGAGGTGTTACAGGATGCCAGAAACACGACCCCACTGACACTTGTTTCATTACTCCCAAACAGAACCAACAGTGCTGTTTAATACCCATGTGTGGACCACAACACATGTCTATTAAACGGAGAAATCAAGCAGGTGAACCAACACATGGCAAGATGTTTACTGACATCCTCTTTAACTTACCGAGTTTGCTGTGCTCTTTGTGGCTGCAGTGTTTGACTACCTGCTGCATCCGATTAGTTCGGTGTGGGGTCGTTTTTTAATGTTAATGAAATTTGCAGTTTTGGAGACAGAAACACATAACACTGAGTGGAGCGCTGAAATGTTTGGGTGTATATAATGATACAGAAAGAATACTGTGCACATAAAATCTTACCCTTTATGTCCAAATACTCCAGCTTGGATGGTGAATGTTTAAAGCAACAAAAACCTGCTGTAGGTGAGGGCTTCATCACTTTGTATATATGACATTAAGACACTAAAAACAATTACTTTCTAACTTAAATTTTCAGTTAAAGACGATTTTGACAAAAACAAAACCCATCATGAGTGTTGGACATCATCTGACACACAATAACAGCTGGTTTTACACTGAACAAAAACACGACACAATCACATAAATATCCGAACACAAACTCACTGAGAGACACAGGAAACACACAAAAACATGTGCACGGTAATCAGTGTTCTTCAGGGAAGGATTGGGACAGATACGGAGATTTCACATAATTCCTGTTGTTGTGCTTGTGGGAGGAATGAAAACCTGAAGCTGATATGTTTACAAAAGCATGAGGTTAAAAAAAATAACATGTTCGGGAAAAAAAGTCAAACAAAAGAGATTTGACATGAGCAATTTAATGACTTACAGACAGATTTGCCAACAAGAGTGGAAACATTTCAACATTTCATATTTGGGCCTGGTTTTTCAAGCTTTACCAAAAGACAAAGAACTGAAAACCAAACCCAAAATAGGAATGTTAATGTCTCATATCTGGATCACAAATCTGACCTGAGGTCTGTGGAGCCATGAAACGAATGCTTGTGTGTATTTTTTCCCTTCTTTGCTATAGTTTGTCAGGAGATAGTCATTTTGTTTTTTAAACAAAAGAAAAATAGGTTTTTTATTAGTGTTACTCTATTGATTAGTTGTTTATTCTTTATAAAAAACAAACCAATATTTATATATAGATATAGATAATCTGCACACATGCAAAAGTAACACAAGATTTTTATTTTTATTTTCTGACTAAATGATAAAACAGTCATTGGATTGTCTTTTAACATTAAACAGTTGATTAATAAATCTGGTTTAAAGTATAGATTTATAAATGCTAACGTGTACAAGTCATAAAGCAGAAGGATTAAAGGCATGACGTCTTCATGTTTAAAGGGAATGCAATAAAAAAGTCTGAATTATCTGTGAATATTGTTAGCAGACGTCTGTGGATTACCGTTTAGGATGTGTGGGATTAAAAATAATCTGTAGACATTTAAAATGTTACACTGAAAGATTATGAAGCAGGATGAAATGACTGATGCAGAAGTTCTTTACATCTTTACATCTAATCTGCTTTTTTGTTGTTGTAAAAGAAAAACTTTTAGGTGGACTGTCATTAAAGGTCTGTCACTGAATATTTCCAGGGTTACAAAAAAAAAAACTATTTTAAAGTGTTGAAAAGGCAACAACAGAAACAGAAACAGCCAAAGATTATCTATATCTCTCACCAAATATACTTTAAAGAATAAATAATAAAAAAAAGACTTGTTTTCAGGCAAACATGTTCATAACAATAAACTTTTTAATTGCTCTGACAGGATGTCCTTGATTTATGGTGACTTCCCCTCAGATAAAATCTGATTAGTTTAATAATTAAAAGTCAGCAGCAGGTTTGTTTCTACACACAGACATCCACTATAAAAAGTCAGAAAAGTTAAACTATAGTTATGTTTTAAAGAACAGATTTCTTACAGCAGACAGGCTCTTCTTCTGGATGCACTTCCTGGTGTTTAGTTGTTTTGTTTTCTCTTTAGTGACACCTACAGGTCAGGAAAAGAACTGCAGCATCAAACTGAAAATGTGATCAACTAATCTAGAAAAAAGGCTAATTTATGATTTATTAATTTAAATACATTTTGCTGAGTTATGAAACAAGTAATAAATACATCTGCTGCTGGTAACTTTATTTAATTTGCACTAAGCCTTATGTCTTGTGTCAGGCTGCAAAGTGTTTAGTGATTTTGAAACAAGACCTGTTTGTGAGCGGCCATTTTTTATTAGGTAATAATTAATTAGTCTCAAACACTGACAGAGGGCCATTCCTTTGTTTTGCTGTATTATATTGTGTTAAATCAAACTTATATTGAATTGTCTTGCATTGTGATTAAAGGCTGTATTGCATCGTATCGGTTTTTGCTGCCCAGGTTTCTTAAATAAATTAGATGGTGTGTATTAAGACAGTATCATGACGGCCACAGACCAAAGATGCACAACCCTATTCCCTGTGTTTAGGCAAATAAGTCAGCCTGACCTTGGATCTGCTGAAAGGAACATTAAGCTCAAAGGAAAAAAAACTGGATTTATTTTGATTTATCTTCTTTTTGTGTGTTTTAGTCTTTTCTCTACCCCTGTTACATTTTTTAGTATAAGAGTATTTGGTTAAAGGCATTATGTAACATGATTTATGACTTCAGAGGCTGTTTGTAGCTCACATTTTAATATTTGATTTGTTTTTGTTGTCAATCTAAAAAAAGAGAACTACTCCTCAGATCCATCAGTAACCTCTGAACAAATATTCTGTGACAGGCCTCTCTTTGTTTTCCTGCTAAGATGAGTGTGGCTGTCGGTGTGTTGGCCTGCGATGCTGTAACGGACAGGGATGCACACAGAGAACAGAGGAGAAAAGGCAGCAGTGATGGATGGAGAGTGAGGGTTTGCCGGTTAGGTTATTACCTGGATACTCGGGGTGGGACAGGTGCAAGTCGGGGCTGCACTAGGATGGACTGACGCCTCCCCTAAGAGAAATCACCGTATCTCATCAACATAGGAGGAGAGGAGAGGAGAGGAGAGGACGACTACAAGTAGGAGGCAAAATAAGGAGGGAAAACTTGTGCGCAAAAAAGGGAAGGATTCAGGAGGAAGGTGAGGTCTGAAGAGAAAACAAAAACAGCCACCCAAACAGTACAAACACAATGCACAACATAAAGTGAACGGAAAACGAGAACATAAATATACATATAAAATCCTTCCTGAGACACATTTACATACAAGTCCTTAAATCAAACAACAAACAGACAACTTTGTCAGATATCCAACAGTCCAAAAGCCTTAAAGCAGCGTGCCATGCAGCCTTTCAGTAGCACAAGTCATGCATATACAGTAAAAAACAAAAAAAAGTCTTAAATCGTGCATCTGTAAACATCTGGGTGTAAAAACAGCTGATTAGTTCCCCTCACTGCTCTGCAACATTTCCTGCTTCAGAAAAGGTAAAAACAAAATAAAAGTGTGAAGAACGTGCTTTGATCAAACATGCAGCTATCAACTGGATTACGTGAACACAGCTGGAAAACCCAGAACCATGTGAACACATCTTCGAATTCACAAACATTTAAAACTAAATGTTATTTTAATACTCGACCACGTCACAGAAAGTTGCAACAGACAGAGCAGAAGAAAGAATTTGATCTGTAATGAATAAATGTGATAATGAATGATTAATTTATAAATTTACTTCACATCAGATACTCTGTACTGATGATGGTGGCGACAAACTATCAACCCAGCAATGAGATGGTTAAAATAAAGATGTACATTGAAAACTGCTAACACCTCCCCCCACCCCACCCATAAAAACCCAGCAGCTCAGTGATGTGTAATTTACTCTAATTATTTAATTATTACCCAATCTGACTTTTTTTTACTCAATGAAGCCATTTTAACAAATTCTGATTTTGTATGTTGAATCTAATTTGTGTCACATCTTATAAAGCTTGTTTCTTTGTTTTATATATTTAATTTTTTTAAAATCAATTCATACAAATCAGGCAAACAGCTGGTGCTTCCAGGCCTCTCGTTCTTGTTGAGGAGGAGAAATATAAAGCTTGCATTTGATCGGACAAAGACTTTTATTCCAAAGATTTGATCAAAATTCTCATTTTATTAACTGTTAAAAAAATCTACTGTCAATGTTCCTCCCAATAAATAAATAAAAAAATGATTTAGACTAAATATTTAACATCTGCAATGTAATACTACTATTTAAATTCACACAACTAAGTATGAAGCTTGGATCAAATTTTCTCAGCATTTTAACCCAGCACCAGTTTATTGATTAACTGACCTTAGCTGTTAGTTTATGTGTGTCACATGAATATTTAACTGTAGTTTACAAATATAATCTCATACTGAGACTGTAAGTCCATCATCAATTCACAGCACAGAGAAGGCATCATCCAGCCATCCCTTTTCTTTAGCTGCTTTTTCCTCTCCGGGTCACGGGGGAGCCGGTGTCGGTCACTGTGTGAGACACGGAGGACACCCTGGACAGGTCTCCAGTCCATCACAGGGCCACATAGAGGCAAACCAGACACACAAATATTCACGCTCTCACTCACACCTAGGGACAAATTAGAGTTACCAATTAATTTAGCAAACGTGTTTTTGGTTTGATACCAGGAGAAAACCCACACGTGCATGGGGAGAACATGTAAACTCCACACAGAAAGGCTGGGAGGCAAACTTGTGACTTGTGCTAAGCACCCCCTTTACGTGGGTTTTGGAGCACCAGAACTGGGCCTGACTCTTGGTGGTGCAGTGTGGTCCTCTCTGGCCTCACAGGGTTGGTTTCTCTCCACCTTAAGAGAAAGCATCAGTAGGTTTTTTTTTCCATAGACCTTAAACTTTCATATGTGGACGCAGTCACGGACTCTGTTCACTGATGATGGCTTTCAGACTTTCTGAGCTCATGCAGTGAAATCCGTCTCCGAGTCATGCGGGTTTTGTACTACAGAACTGCCTGAAGGCCTAAAGATCATCAATATTGCACGTTTTTAGCCTTCTCTCGTGAACACAAAGGTTTTGTTCCATTTTCTAGATTTTTTACTGATGCTTTTGCAAAAAAGGCACCTTTTTATAGTTCCTCTAACTACTGGAGGCATCTTTCCTTTTGTGCACACACAGCTGGAAGTCAGATTAATTGAAACACATAAATTATTTTTTTAACTCCTATGTTGGAGGCAAAGCTACCCCTCTAAAACATGAACTGTGTCTCTTTTAAACTAACCTGTAGACTTTAATCCTGTACATTATTTGGTATGTATTTTGGTCTTTACTACTGGTTGTATGTAATGACTGTATTAAAGGTGATTCTACTCATACTTGTTGGCCTCTTTAACTCTAGTATTCATCCCAACATTGTATTGCTCTGTCTTTGTTATGTTCCTTTGCCTTCAGATTACAATATTCGGGATGAGAGAGCGGGAATTTGAAGTTGGTGTATATTTAATATAATAAAAAAAATTGAATCTTGACTCTGCTGGTGTCTAAGTAGCTGTATGATGATTGCTTGAATGTAAAACACAACAGAAGAAATTTTCTTTCCATACAAGATGAAATAGAGGAAAAAAAAAAAATTGGTTTAAAGTTTCTAAAGTCAGCCCCAAAACCCAAATCCAGCACCAGAGGAATGAAATGACAAAGCTTTGAGTTTTTGTGCAACAGAAGAATTAGGATGTGGTTTCTTTGTGGTCAACATACAATCACAAACAGCACCCTTAAAGAACAGCTGTCCATCAGAGAGACACCTGGTCCAAAAACCAACAACTGTCCTCATGTGTCTTTGTGTTCTGTGGATGGAGAAAAATACTAAAGATTTATAATTTCATGAAATACTATCTGTTTGTCTCTACTCATCCATCTGTCTGTTCATCCATCCATCCATCCATCCATCCATCCATCCATCCATCCATCCATCCATCCATCCATCCACCCATCCACTCATCCATCCATCCATCCATCCATCCATCCATCCATCCATCCATCCATCCACTCATCCATCCATCCATCCATCCATCCATCCACCCATCCATCTCATCCATCCATCCATCCATCCATCCATCCATTCCTCCATCCCTCCATCCATCCATCCATCCCTCCATCCATCCATCCATCCATCCAACCCTCCATCCATCCATCCATCCATCCATCCCTCCATCCATCCATCCATCCCTCCATCCATCCATCCATCCATCCATTAAAACTTTGAGACTTTCTCTTTCTGCTTTTTTTCTTTTTGGTTTATGGTTTAAATATGGTTCAAAATGAGTTATTAATTATTTTATTATATTACAGTTTGACAAAGTGTCTCATTTGGTAATGGCAGTTTATAATTTAAAATAAATTATATATAAGTTTAAAACACAGAGACATGATGGATTTGAATTGCAGGACATTTTGGTCATAAACCAGATTCACAAGTTTCTCAGAAGCCTTTTAACTGAATGCAGTTATAATATTTAAGACGTGAACTGAATGAATATGATCCAGTGACACATTTTTCATTTCCCTCACACACTTTTACGTTTGTGTTTTTAGGTAAAAGTTGGAAGTTTAAGCTAAGGTATTTTGGAGTAATGTTCAGGATGGTTTATTCTTTCAATTTATTGAAATTTGATCTTTTCTTGACAGTTTAATAATAAAAAAGAGATGTTGGAGTGAATGAGAGAGCAGTTATTCTGATTCTCCATCCCATCATTTGTTGCACACACACACAGTTCACAGCATATCCTCACATGGACTTACTATATTCACCACATTACTCACGCTTTAAAGTGAGCCGCAACAATTTGACAGAAGAAGCAAAAGGTGGGGTGGGTTTAGAGCATGAAATGAAAAGCACTGCAGGAACAAAGCTCCTGAAGACACAGCAGCAGCAGGACCACTTCCACAATAAGATTTCACGTGAACCTGAGTCTGCATCATTTCATTTGAGGGGTTTTGAACCAAAACATGCCTGACAGGAACAGGTACAGATCTGGAAACACCATCACAGACTCAGAAAGACTCTCCACAGCCAGAGCTGAGGAACAGCAACACTCTGTGGTCATCAAAGCTCCCTGTTTGGTTGGAATACGGATGGAAGTCAAACTCAAACACAGAGGACAGGTCAGGGACAGGGCAAGCCAATCAGTGGGGGGTTGGACATACACACAGCAGACAAAATCATAACAGCAGGGGTTCAAAGGGGAGAAATGGGAGAGGAGAATGCACCGTACCAATTCGACGAGAGAAGAAGCAGTCTCACAGACCTGATCAGCGAAAATCCTGGTTTTTGGCTCATAAATGGCTCCTCCCCTTATTTCATCCTCCACAGCCATGAGTCTTCGAAGTGAAGAGAAGAGAGAGGGTTGGGGGGGNGGGGGGAGAAAGAGGGTGGGGTGACAGAAAGAGAGGGAGTTTTATGAATTCAAGATTAAAAAGATGTTGAGCATCTTCAACATCTGGCTGAACGTCACCACAGCGACTGAAGCCGCTTGTTACCTCAAATCTGAATCCCAAACCCTGAAGCTGCCATTAGAGTGGAGCGGCAACTAACCCAAGACATCCTTTATGAGGCACTGCCATATTTCACTGGTGGAGCATTTTTCTCTTCTCGCCCCCGAGGGATTTATCAAAGCGTTTGTGTCCAATTTAAGGTGTTTACAGCATCCAATTTAAGGGGGAAATCACGCCCGGTTTGCTCTGACTTGGAAGGTCCAGTAACAGATCCCGATCATCCCCAGGGAATTGCCTAGTTATGTAACCAGAGTTGACCAAGTCACAGGCTGAAAATCTTTTTGGCTAATCAACTCAAAGCCTGTTATCGCAGATATGAGCGAGAACGCTGCTGCAGTTTTCAAGAGCCAGCGGGTGGTGCATGTTTCCCAGTTCCCGTGATTATCCATGAGCCAGGGATTTACTCCAGATCCTACCATCCAATGATACTTCTCACACACATCTATCTCATAACGAACAGGCTGCACGACTGTTGCTTGGTGATAAGTGGTAAAAAGAGTTACAGTGAATTACAAAAAAGATAAAATAGTTTGTTTCATGGCAAAATGTTTGCTTCATAATGAGATGTCATGCCTTTATAAGAATGAATAAAGGAGCCACTTATTAAATTTATGTTAATTTGTTTAAGTAAAAAGCACAGAAAGATGGTAAATCTTTTGTTCAATAATCCACTAATTGCCACCGTGATTGAACCACTGATCAAGTCTCACTGTTTCACTTCTGAAAACCCCTTTTTATCAAATTCATTTTGTTTTATTGGGCACACAAAGGCACAAGTTTGACAATAAAAAACAAAAATCCACAGTTAAAGTTTCAAACATTAGTGTTTGGATGTTTTATTCCATAAATAATGTACAGGGTTGAGAAATAATTTACAAAACAACGAAAAAAAGAAGAGAGAGAATAGGAAAGGAAAAGAGTCAATCATAAGCACAGACAGAAATATTTGCACCGTCCCAAAGAACAATGGAATGTAACATGAGTTTACAGCATATAGATTCGACATGACTTCAAAAGGCAGACAATGAGTTGTGTGGATGATATGTAAAAAAAAAAAATCCAGTTCAAGTAGTGTGCTTTTGAGGTCAAGTCGTACATTTAGTCGAAACAATGCTTCTACCAAACATGAGGTCACAATGTCTGAATATTTTGCTACAGAGAAAAAAGGCAAAAGACAAAGATGTAGAAGATGTAAAGTCAACAGAAACACAGACCTGGTTCAAAAAGCAGCTGCAAAAACTTTCTCTTCTGATTTTTTTGTTTCCTCTGCTAACATGTGCAACAAAAACTTTGATTCTTAGATTGAAAACTTCCCTCTTATCGCAAGAGAGGTGATGATTTGACAAATTATCTCATTAAAACAAGAAATATTTGCAACTATTTGATGCAGGTCTGTTGCAAAAGTGAAAATCAAACCCTTGGTTGTTGCTTTAAGCCATTTCAATCACTTACATATCAAGCCAAAACTCAGTACCACTATAAATTCATTTGCAAGATTAAAACATAAAATATGCTGTACTACAACCTGTGCAGCATATCAATATATTCTTGCTACAAAAGAGAGGCAGATATACAAACACCAGAATGATATCTATAAAAAAGCTTTTTGTGTAAATAAATATAACAATAATAATAAAAATCAAATCATAATGTACAACCCTAATTCCAAAAACTGTTGAATATTTTGTAAAATGTAAAAAAAAGAAAATATGATGATTTGCAAACAATATGTTAATCAGAATAGAACATAGTAAACATGTTAAATGTTGAAATTATGAAAATATACAAAAAAAAAGGTAATTTGGAATTTTATGGCAGCAACACATTTTTTTGTTGTTCCAGGGGCAACAAAAGGCTGGAGGAACATTTTGCATCTAATTATTTTAAATGTCAGCAGGTCAGTCAGAGGACTGGGGATAAAAAGAATATTTTAGAGGCTGAATCTGTCAGAAGGAAAGATGGGCAGAGGTTCACCAAGCTGAGAGAAACTGGGTCTAAAAATACGGGAACAATTTCAGAAAAATGTTCCTCAATGGAAAACTGGAAAAACTTTGAATATCCCATCATCTACAATTCATTATGCCATCAAAGGATCTGACGAGTCTGGAGAAATCTCTGAGGTCAAAGGTCAAGGCTGGTTCTGGTTCTGTTCTGCTCAGGAACACTGTCTGTAAACACAGCTCACTGTGCCGTCCACAATAAACAAGTTTTTATGAAATTTTGGGGTAAATTTCTGGATCACAATCTGGATCTGACTACTTTTTAACGATCCTATCTGCAGCCTTGGCAGAGGTTTGTCACAGTTCTTACAGTTTAAAATGTGAAAACTGCTTTGTGGTCAGATGAATCCAAATTTTTAATTTTTTTGGAAATCCCAGACACCACATCCTGTGTACTAAAACAGAGAGACACAATCCAGCACACAGTTCAAAAACCTGCCTCTCTGATGGTATGGGGGTGCATTAGTGCCTCTGGCATGGGCAGCTTTCACATCTGGAAAAGCTCCATCAATACAGAAAAGTATCTCCAGGTTGTAGAACATCTGCTCCTATCTTGCAAAAAGTCCAGCAAAAACAACCTGGGACTGCTGAACAGCTAGAATCCTCTACAGACAGAATGGGACAACATTCCCTCTAAAACCTCCAGCAGCTGCTCTCCTCAGGTCCAGATGTTTACAGACTGTTAAACGTAGAGGGGATGCTGCACAGAAGGAAACAAAACCCCGTCCCACTATTGGGACATGTGTTGCTGCCGTCAAATTCCAAATAACTTGTTTTTCAAAACTGGTAAAATTTCAAATTTCCTATCAAATTAATTTGATATGTTTTGTATGCTTTATTGTAAATAAAATACGTGTTAATGAGATTTGCAAATCAGTGCATCCAGATTTTGCTTACATGTTACAGGATGTCCAAACTTTTTCAGAACTAGAGTTGAAACTGCATAAGTTAAATGTCAATACTGCCTAACTACCTGAAACAACTATTCTGCTCACGCCACTGGACACCACCAATGATGGACCGCAAGTCAAAGAAAAAAAAAAAAAAAAAATCATACCGAGCATGTACAGCAAAAATCATACAGAGAGGAAAAAAAGCATGTTTGCTTAAATTGATAAATAATATCCATTGCAGGCTTTTATTTAAGAAGCAAATAAATTCACAAACACCTTACAGAAAAGCCAAAAACAACTTATACACACTTTGCAGAGCAGGTGCTTTGTCGGAAAGTCATTGTTGTCATGTTGCATTTTGTAATTTACAGTATTCCAAGTCTTAAGTAAGTCTGTTAGATACTGCAGATGGCACCTGGTAGGAGAGTTTATCAGGTAGTCCCGGTATGTACACAAAATGCATCCAATATATCTAAATTCTGCAGGTGCTTGTGCACAAACATCAAACCTAGACATATTGTATTTGTTATTGCGCTTTTCCAGCTAAAAAGTTAGCTATTGCTATATATATATATATATATATATATATATATATATATATATATATATCATATCATATAACAATATTGTTATGGCTCTTGCATCTCTGTTTTTAATATGATATGGATTATTGTTAAAAATAGATTATTACTATGCTAAGTGAAATAAAGACGATAGATTTGTTTTCCTTCTGCTGCATTTTTCAAACACGAATCTCCTAACAGCAAACAGCTTAGGAAAGATAAATAGTTCATTATATTTATACTTTAAATATTTTAACTATAATAGGAAACTCTGTTGCCAACTAATAAGATCTCTACCCTAAAAGCAAAAATATATTTGTATAGAAATACACATGCTACTGGTAAAGTGAATTCAGTAGATTTAAACTAGCATGAGCTAAAACTTCACATGTGGCTTTGGTTTAAATTAGATTGTTGAGAACAAAATCTGGTCAAATGACAGATACTGGAGTTGCTCTGAGCCTAAAGTAAAGTTTATGCACAGAACATTAAGGCGTCTCAGAAAAGAACATCTCTGAAACTTGAGAAACAACGCAGACTGTTTTTAGCTCTGCCGAAAAAAAAGAAAGATTTTTGCAGGCCGGCACAGGAGCCTGTGAGCTCCTGCTGCAGAACCTGAGCTCACATTTTCACCAACATAATATACACTGGAAGGTGACAGTTGAACATAAACGTCAACTGAGGAAAAACTGGAACATGTAAGGCTATGGTTGCACTTGTTGTTTCACTAAGATTCTGCACGTGTTGAGTCACTAAGTCCAGTCAATCCAACAGGATGGCCTGAGACGGTACTTCTTGGCATCCATACTCAGTGTCTGCACTCTTTGCATTGCTCGTTATGTGCAGTAATGCGTCCAGATGATGCACAAGCCTTGCAATGCACTTGATGACATAGTCTGGCTCAGTGATCTGTGAGTAAAATGGACTCGGAAGCATCCAGATCTGCTACTTAGTTCATCCTTGTGTGGTCAGGTGGTCAAGGAAGGTCAGACAAGTTACAGGAGTAAGCCTCAACAGTGAGTTTCCTGCACAGTGTGCGTTCTTTGTGCAGATGTGTGTTCACTTTAAGCTTACACCTCAGGAGGGAGATAATTAGGGGTGATGCTTTAAGTGCTCTGCTAATGGAGTTCTTCTATGCCTTTCTGCTCCAATCTTCACCAATCACTTATTTATTCAAGTTTTGCCTGTATTGTTCCTTCCACCTCATATTATATCTAAAAAAATAAGAGAGGTATTAGTCCCCAAGTTTCTTCTGCAGAAAGAAGCATCAGCAGTCCATCAGGGAACACAAAATGGAAGAGCTTATGTAAACCACGGTCTTCCACAGTCCTGTGCACCAAAGTCCAAAACAATCATTTTAAAAAAAGTGCAGGCATGTTTGTTTATTTTTTTCCTTTTGAAGTTATCAAACTGTCAATCCTCTTGTGCTTTTATGGTAAAATCATGTGAGAAAATTAATTGGAAAGTAAGTGGAATAATCTCACATGATTCCCCAAAGTCCAGTTAAAGAGTATACGTGAAAAAGGCTGCTGGTGGGTGCAACAGCACGGGACGAGGGAGGAGGATTTTAATGATGCTTTTAAAAAACGGTTAAAGATGCTTTTTCCTTTAAAGGACGAGCAGGACTCCCTGTCTTCATTCCAGGTCTTCTTTCCTGGAGTGGATTAGAAGTGGCAATATTCTCTGTCACAGATATCCACCCTTCAGTTGCAGACCAGACTATCATAAAATGTGAAAATATGGCAAAATGTTTCTTTTTTAAACTAAGCACGTTCTGTACTATAAATAAAACAAGAACAAATGAGATTCCCTAACATAAGATGCTCTGAGAATTCTTAAAACCCAGCAATTATATATAAATATCTTGGGCCTGTATGCAGCTGAGGAGTGATCAATATTCCGCCTCTTTCCCATGAACTACTTAATTTGTTGGTGATCAATAAAAACTAAACGCTGCACTCAGAGACTGCCCCATTAGAATTTCACAAAAACACTCAATAAATTAAGGCTCAGTTGGAGTACTCTGCAATTGTCTAAATCCAACAAATGTTGTGTGCTTGGGACAAAAGATTTGCAGCAGCAATCACTTAGAGGTGAATCAAAAACTTAAAAAAGAAGCAACCACCAGGAGAACACACCCGGCATACTAATCCAAAGGATATAAACCTCTGTCCTCCATATTATAGCCTCTGATTTAATTTGTCACTCATTAGAAGTTGGCTGCTTTGGCTTTCAATATGCAGTCTCACTCTAGAATCAACAGGACTTAATGAAACTGAAACCAGCCTCCTACCCTGTCTTTTGCAAATAGAGCCTTTTGCCATTAAGCAGTCCAAGTATTTTGTGCAACAGCTGCTCCAAATTTATGCATTAACTTGTTCAACGGAATCCAGCATGCTGAAGATGTACAGTGGAAGGCCTCTGTGCTCACTTACTCCTCTGATTTAACCTTAGTACTCTGACTCTTAGAGAATATGCCACTTTCGCCACATACCCGAGAAAACAATTTCCATCTATTCACAAAATGCCGCGTGATGTTTTAACTGCCTTTTGCCCTCCATCCCAACAACAGCCTTCATTTACCTGTTAATTATTCCTTTAATTTGGGAGTCTTTCTCCATTTGCTGTTGCCGTAGTCTCCTCTCACTGTCCTCGAGTCGATTCTGGTACTGGAGGAGGATCTTATTGGTTTGTTGCTCCTGCACGAGGAGCCTCCGCTCGTACTCCTCCAGCTTCTTGTGGGACATAATCAAGCGCTCCTTCAAGCAGTTGATCTCCTCTTCGTACTCTCGGACCTGAAGCAGAAGCATACAGAGAGGAATAATTCAATTTGTTTCGTGGTTTATGGGGTTCAGCTTCATTTTATTCAGTCTACATAATTGAACCTTTGTACGGAAGACTAAAAGTGTCACATTCTAAAAATTTGGTTATTTAATAAATTACTTAAATGTGCCTGTCCCTGACACATTTCAAACTTATTTAAAAAAATATGGCACAAAATGTGTAATAGAAAAAAAATATATTTTACATAAATTTTGTGCAAATATTTTATTATTTTATTGTTTTTTTTCTGTTGGTAGAGTCTATCCTAAATACATTCGAGCCCCAAAATTATGTAATTCTGAACTTGTTTTGTACTCATTTCCAGTTAAGGTCAAATTTAACATTTTTTAGTGGTACGCTGGTGTAGATTCTGGTGTGAGAAAGCTCCTCAGATGAGAAGCGAAACGTCTTCAAAGTCCAGTTGTTTTTGTTTTTAACCTTTTTGGGGGATTTATTAGTGTGGTAGTAGCTAAGAGTCATCCAGAACACATACTCTGAATGCTGCATGTTGTGGGTGGTTTACTGGAGTCAACCCTGTCTGTCTGTTAGCAAAATATCTCATGAACCACTGAATAGATATTAATGAATTTAATGAATGGTCGTTTTTTGTACTGGATGGTGGTGCTTTGGGCCACTGATAATAATGTGAGGACCGACATCAGCTCCTGAGACCTTTACATCCATGTTAAAACTTCATATGAATACAGCAAGACTCAGCTTTATTTTTGCTTTATCTTTAAAAACTGTTTTTTAAAATGGTGCCTACCCTGTCCATGCGCGACTCATCCATGCTCTTTGAGTACTCCTTCAGTTTGAATTCTTCTCGGTCAATCCGCGAACTTTCGATGTCAGCCGACAGATGAGGCATGTTGGAGACCCAGGCCACCGTCCTCTCGTTTGCTGGGGTCGGGGGATTGAGGGTTGATGGTGTCTGGGAGCCCTGAGAAAAAAGGCATAATGGTGAATATGAGAGGACTTTTTTTTTAAAAAGTTAGTCAGCAATTTAAACTTACTGAAACTTTATATAATATGCATAAAGAGCTGTAATCAGTAACTGCCATCCTGCACATTGCTGACAAACAGCTGTTCAGATGAAACAAAAAGAACATGCAGATGTTACCTGTTTGCTCATGGTGGGTTTGAGAAGGTGCTGCTGAGACTGCTGCTGTGGTGACTGCTGAGTGCTCTGGCTGGTGGTCCCCTGCGGACTCCCACCTTCCCTGACAGAGCTCTGCTGGTGGGGGAGACCCGGGGCAGTGTTGTCTTTGACCGACAGCTGCCGGGGTCCGTGCTGCCTGCCACCGTAGCCGGATTCTGGCGACTGGAGGAGGTTACCGCTCTGTGGTCGGGATTTACCAGATGAAGCGGGTGCAGCTGCTGAGCTGACAGACAGCTGATGGGATGTCTGGGACTTGACCCGCTGGCTGGGAGGGGGAGCAACAGAACTCTGACGCATGGGTTGAACTGTGGATGGAGGTGTGGTGGCCAAGGAGGAATGTGAGGTTCCTGTCTGAGAGGCCATTCCCATCATTTCTTGTTGCTGTTGGAGATTATCCTGGGAAAGGAAACAAGTATCACAAATTTTCAGTTTGACTTTTGCTTTGTTATAACTGAGTGTGTTGCTGAAAAAAAATACAATCCAAGAAATGTAGGTTTGATCTCTTCGATTATAAAAACCTGAATAATTTAAATTATTTATAACTCTGACTAAACAGGTTAGTAAATGTGAGCAGTCAATAACTTACCTGCAGCAGACACAGTTTAGAGCAGTAGTTCTCAAAACTTTCACAGATGCAAGAATATTTAAACATAGGTTCTGCCAATAACTTTTTAAAGACTAAAATAAATAAAAATAGAACCACCACCACCACCACTAGTAGGAGTTACATCACCCTGTTTCAGAATTATTCATTTAGAAAGGTCTCAGTTTGGAAAATCAAAGAAAATTCTCATGGGGGCCTAAGCTAACAGCTACTGAGAGGAGGGACCATTTAAGAGCAAAATTTAAACTAAACTTTCTAACAGTTTGAGCTAACTGGGTTATATGTTGCTTTTGCATGTACTTCCTGATTGTTGTGTTGCTTTTTCTCAAATGAATAATGTCCAAGTTGGTACACTAACCGTGTCTGCTACAGCTGCTTAAAATAGCCAATCAGCAGCTGAGTCTACAGGAAGTTGTTCTGTCTTTCTAACTAACAGTTCTTCCACTACATAATCTGAGGCATGCTGATTTCCCCAAAAAGATGCTGTCTGGGCTTTTGTCATGACTCCATTTTACTGTCTGTAATTGTTGTTGTTTTGGGATTTGACTTGGGGAACCACAAGTCACATCAGTGCAACAGTTAACGCAGCAACATGTACAGTTGAGAAATTAACAATAATCTTAACAACTCATGCAGAAGAGGTTTAAACATATATTTAATTTTCACTACTTTAAATAACTGTTAGCTTGAGCTCCTGACAGAATTTTCTATAATTCTCTAAATTATTTGCTGCAGCTAAGATACTGACTGATCACAGGTTATCCACACAACTCATACTTAAACAGACAATGAAGCAAAACAGAAAACCCATCCCTTATCAATATCAAAGTTCTTCTTTCAGCTGCTGCCACAGCGAGCAAACACACATGAAAGGTTTGGTTTCTGTTTCACACCAGATGCCCCTCCTGATGCAACCTGGGCTTGAACCAGCAACATCTGGATTAAAAGATTGTGGCACTGACCACCAAGCCACTGCAGCCCCAACTCATAAGCTGCTTGAATGCATTTAAAAACTAGTCATTGCAAACGCAACATTAAAAGTTATCCTGAACTATATTAAATGAAGGACTTTGAAGGAGCCATCAATATGAAGATAAAAACAGTCTGGATTTCATTTCTTACTTCATAAATTTTTTTTTGACTGATCTTCATGGTTCAGATTTGAAAAGAAACCAATGAAATCAAATCAAAAGAGACCCAAAAATAACTCGATGCAATGACTTTTAAAGCAGCGACATGTTTACCTGAACATGCATGGACATCTGCCTGCGCGCGTAGTCAGCCCTGCTGTAGTCATCGCTGTAGCTGTGAGAGTGGATGATGCTGGGTTGGCCCAGGTGACTGTCCCTGGTCCTGAGGGTGGACAGATCCTCACTGCGAGAGAACCCTCCATGGGCAAACTGTGGAATGTAGGTTTGATGAGAGGGCTCAGGTTCTGGGGCCAGGAGAAGAGGTGCTGGGGGCTGAGCCCGACTGTGCTGGTGATGCAGCTGTTGCTGTTGAGGCCCGTCAGCGGTCGCCAGATGAAAGAGGGGATTCTGGAAGGAAAGCGGGTAGCGCATGGCGGCGGCCTGCTGTTGCTGCTGCTGGGATAGCGAGTCAGTTGTGGTGCCCATCTGGCTCAGCTGGCTCAGCCGAAGGCCGCCAGACATGCTGGAGCCGCCAGAGCCAGCTGACAACCTACCACCGGCCCGCAGCTGGCTGCTCAGGCCCGACCCCAGGCCGCCACCGCCTCCGCTGCTCAGCCCTCCGAAGCTGCCCATACCGGCGATGGAGGCCTGGGAGGAGTTGAGCATGTCCACCGACTGCAGGTTAGACACGCTGTTCATTCGGGAATCCTGGAGGTCCATCATAGATACGCTTTTATAGACATTGAGCACCTAGATAGTAAGGGGTATGAGAGGCGAGTGGGCCCCCTTTATTTTATAATGTTAGGTGGGCACGGATGATATGGGTGAGGGTGGTGCGGGTGTTTTTTACCGCAAGGCCTGCCTGGGTATCGGAATGCCTGAAAGTATTTCCCAGGAAATACCGCTAGGATGGGTTGCGTGGTGAATCAGTGGGAAAAAAGCAAATGTCATGACAAACTAGAGCCTCGACAACACGATGGCAGATTCTTCTCAGTATGACAAGCATGCATTGTCATACTAACCTCACTTTGAGAGAGAAAGAAAACTAGTGGATGGGATGATGATTCCCCAAGCTCAGAATGACGAAACTCACCTTAGGGTCCGGCTCTGTGATGTCCGAGCTGCTTGTGCAGTACGCTGGGCTGGATCGAGCCAGGGGTGGGCGGGAGACGTAAAACATGTCTTTGGAAACTCGATGGGGGTGGTCGCGGTCCTGAAAACTCATCTGGGAGCGGGATGGCATGACCCCTCCAGTGGAGGTGGGGGAAGGCAAACGAGTGATATCTATGGAGCTGGAGAATAGCCGTCAGTGAGAACAGAGAGGATAAAAAAGTATTTCATACACACAGCAGGTCCAAAGTTACACGTATAAGTGTTCGTGAAAGATTTTAAGTCTTAAATTACTTCATTAGTAATATACATCCAATACTGAACAGTAATTACAAATGACAGAATCAAACTGTATGAACAAATGTTAAATATATTATTTTTCTACTTAGCTGAGATGAAGCTACACTATATGCAGTTTGTTAGGGAACCCTTCACACTGAATAAAGATGGTGCTCTGACATAAAAAATAACTCTTAGGAGTTGCGGCTGGCACAGAGATGCAGTGTGAAGGTGGAGGAGGTTGAAAAGGTGATTTCGGAAGGAGAATCCAGTTCCAGTCTGACTTTTAGGAAGTCAGCAGGTGTACTCTTCCTCCTCTGGAGTTTAGCACTGGGTCAACTCAACACAACCTCACATACTGACACCACCCACGTTGCTTTTTTGGAAGACTGGCACCACGCATCACTGCTTCTGCAGGCTTGCCACGAACAAGACAGTTGCTTCTGTCTGCATTTTAAAGGTGTCACAGAAAAGTGCCATAACTTTGTCATGATACAGGTTTATTCTGCGCGGGGCAACAGCTTTCTGTGGGTGATGTTCAGTAGCCTGAGTATCATGTGAAAGGTGTTTTTCAGGTGATAAATGTATATATGCCCTCTCATTTTGTTTTTGATATAAAGAATATATAAAACTAACTTTGTGTCAGCAATTATTAACCATTATCCCCCATATGTAAACATTTTTAGAAATCTTCCAAAGTGCCTCCTCTGTTCAAATCGTTTCCTGGGTGGATACGAAGCCTGCAGGACTGTTAAATTCTCTAAGACCAGTGGATGGAAGCCTATCCTCATGACAAACTGCTTTGCTGTCACCCCCTGCACCCCCTGCTCCACACACGACTCTGACCACAACATAAAACCACCACAACCTCTTTACAGAAGTTTTGGGCATGCCAAAAACCCCCACTGTGGATCTATCACACATTATGACGTGTAATAAGGAACGCAGAGTGATCTTAATACACCCTGCAAAGATCATCCACATTCTGGCTGATTTGTTTTACATCATAGTTGGTCAACTTCCAGTATGAATAAGCACAGTCCTGCCCACAGTGGCTTCATGTTTGCTATCAGCATTGTTCTGAGCTACATCAAGAAACTCATGCCTGGACAGAACCCCTGGGTCTGCTGGGCTTATGTGCTGTGTTTAATTAAACAGATAACATCTCAAAGAGATATAGAAAATGCCATCTTGTCCCAGCAGGGAACAGCTTTTGTTTTTTTGTAAAAAAAAAAAAAAAAAAAAAAAAGATCCCAGACAAGAAGGTCAAGATTTCCTTTTCAAAAACTGGTGAGTGGATAGCAATGAGAAATGCAACATTCCATTTCTGCAGAGAAGCAATAAAGGGAAACGTGAAATAAGACTTTCTGCATGTAAATTTGGCGATACCTTGTTAAAAATCCCAGGTCACGTGTCCCTACCTGTTTAAATCCCTCATCATGAGATTCTGGAACTCAGATGAAATGCCCCGGTTGAAACTTGGTCGTGAGAGCAGCCTGTCCATCTGTCTGTCCTGCACCCTGTCCGTTTGGTGGCTCGGCTGTCTCTGGAGATGAGGGTTACGCAGCGCCATGCTGATGTCATTCAGAAGACGAGGCAAAGGACCCAGTTTGATGATGGCATCCTGTGGTTAAGGAAAAATTAAACTTTCAGAATCCAGACACAAACTCATTGCATTTTATGTGAGAGCAATTTAAAGTGATTACCTTGCTGAGCTGAGCCATGACTTCCCACAGCAGGCTGTGCAGAATCGACAACTCCCGGCCCAGGTCAATATAGCCCTCAAAGCCACCTGCATTGCTGACACTGTCCAGGTTGGAGATCTCATACAGGAACTGCTGCATGGAGCCCCATTCCATCTCCAAAAACTCATTCATGAAGCACATGTACTCCTCTTTATTGCCAAACCTGCAGGTTGGAGCCAAAAAAATACAAAAAAAAGTGAGAATGTATATTTATGGAAAAATAACAAATCAGTAAAAATAAATAGAAACAGCAATAATAATCATTAGATCCTGAATACTGGATTTTCACTGAGAGCCTAAAATCACACCTGGCATAAACACTATTTTATGATGTTTTTGTTGTACGAGTCAAATAATAATTTAAAAAAACAGCCGGTGGTTGAATAAATATGCAGAGGTAACAAGTTTCAGACTCTAATGTAATGCTGTTTAGTTCAAGAAGTACTGACCAATCACATTTCAGGTTTTAAATGTGTGCATGTAAGTATTTTAACTGAACGTGTTTTTAACTCTTAACTCTCCTGAAGCTCTTAAATAAAAAAAGAGACATGAAGAGATGCAGAGAAGCTCTCGTAACTTTGGGTCAGTTTGACTCGAAGGCCACAGGAGGGTTAAAAATTATTTTACAGCATCAATGAAGCAAAGGGCAGTTTTACCAAAAATAAATTTACACATATTTCAGTAAATCTGATTGTTGTTATGTTGATGCCCAGCTTTATTTGAAAAAAATGTTTTGAGAATTTCTTCTTGTTGGAAATTTATTTTGCACAGGTTTATCAGTTCATCTATAAAATATTTTAAGAAAACTTCAACCAAGGCTGTCTAACTTTTTTCAGTGAACTTGTTTGTATGTTTCTTGTTTATATGTAATTTATGGTATTTTAATGTTTTCATGCTGTTTATAAAATTACTTAAATCAGTTTTTTGGTTGACAACTGCTTTTATATAAAAATAATAAACTTTACTGACTTGGAGAAGTTAGCCAGGTTTTGCACTACTTTAGCGATGAGAGTGAGTGTGCGTGACGTCTGCTCATCGGGATACTCCTGGGTGAGGTTGAACAGTGACGGGGACATGATGGCGGGACACAGGAAGCGCAGAAAGAGCGATCCACTGATGAGACGGTCAGAGATGTCTTCTCGACCCCTCTCAGCACAACGCACTCTCCAGGAGGCGAAAACTTCCTTTAACTCACGAGGGAACACACTGGGAAGAAATCAGATTAAAAAAAAAAGTCAGAAGCCTCATTCATCTTTAATGAATGGATTAATTTATTTATTTTTGTAGTAATTAAAAATTTACCAGTGGGAGTTAACGATTTTGCAGAGTGCCAGTTCACAGCACATTCGAAGGTTGGCTTGGTGGTCTGGTAGCACAGAGGGGGGTATTCTCATCGGGTCCACTTCACAGTTCTCCTCTGACTCATACAAGGCCCTTATGAACTCACCTGCAAAGGACATTTTATTGGGAACACGTTCAGAGTTACTACTGTAAAAAAGGCCATCAGCCAACAACCGTTGTCAAAGAGAAATCAGTTTTAGAATGACTAAATTAATTCCTCAAACACGAACAAAAATAAAGTGATTTTTCACAACTTTAAAGGAGTAAACTATGGAGTCAGGAGTGATTTAGAGGCATTGATCACTGCAACATTAAAGGATTACATCTTATATGCACAAATAAAAAAGTAAGGGTGAAAGATTTGGTGTGGTAGTAGCTGAGGAGTGATCACATGAAATCTTTGTTTAAAACTTTAACATGCAAGGCAGCGAGCGGGTAATATGAATTTAATAAATGATTTTATAAATCCATCTACTGAATTTCTTATAAGCTTGGAATCTGTCTGCACATTGCAGTGAGCTCAACACTTTTCCGACTCACCAATAGCGTCCTTGAGGTACTTGTGTCCGATCAGTTTGAGGTACTCTTCTATGGCTTTGGTGGCCAGAGTGTTCTCTCTGAATATAAGGTGTTCTCGGTCGATGAATCTGTCCACCTCACACATTGCCATGTCAGACAGAAAATCCTGCAGGAAGAGAGGAAGACAGTTTATTACTGCTCAAAGTACCAAACGCAGATGAAACCTTCTGTTTGTTTAGCTTCAGATATTAAAAAGAGAAGTGTGAACCTTAGCTTTCCCTGTGCTCTGCAGGATGTGCACCAAAGCGCAGGCCACTTCCTCTTTGCTCTTGACACTCAGCACGGGCTCCAGCACGGCACACAGGGTGCGGTAGTTGTTGGTGACATACTCTGCAAACTCCTTGTACAGCTCCATGGGCAGAATGTTCATGGTTTGGAAGCGGGACTTGAGGCGTAGCGATGCATTGATGATCTTCCCTCCTCCCACACCCGCTCCCTTCGTGAGGACACTGGGCTGGATGACCGGGTACCACTGCTCCACAAACTGTCGACCAGTGATGCTTGAGATGGGGATGCTGACGAGTCCCAGGTATGTGCTCTTTTCCTTTGGAACAACAATAAAATTATACTTGTGATGAACACACTTCAGAAAATTTTGACAGCAATTATAGGAAAATCAGAGTTTGTTCAGAATTTTTTCTCCAGATCATGAATTTTTCCTCTTTTTTATCTTTTATAATACAATAAAAACTTTAAATAAGAAGAAACAAACAAAATTTGTTTTCCATATTTGAGACAGTTTGAAAAAAGTCAACAGTTTTAAAAAAGATAATTAAAAGGTCTGCACTATCCCTTTAAATTTCAGTAATTACCTAATAATGAGTAACAACAACTCTTTTATAAAACTGAATAATAAAATGCATTAAATTATAGCTCAGTAGTAACGATCTGCATGCTTCCTTTAGTCATCTGTTTATCGTTTTTGCCTCATCAGTAGTAGTTCCAATAAAATCTAAGTGCAACAGTTAACCACATATTTTAGTCGTTCTTCAGACGGGATGCAAAGGATCCGTTCTCAGACATTGCTGTCACCCCCTCCCCTGCATCTCTCTGTCACCTTGCGTCTCTTCTTGTCCGTCTCTTTGTACAGATGAAGGCGTAGGTTGCGAACGGCTGGTAGGTTGTTGAACTCAAAGTGCTCGCCCCAGAAAACGGTGTCGGTGCGGGGCTTGCTGGTTGTGCGCGCGTACAGCATGTCGTCCAGACAAAGCTCGCAGTAGTAGCGTTTCTTAGCTGGAAGCTCTCGAGCCTCAATGATCCACAGCTTGAGCACATTGTCCACCCTCCGGCTGTTGTCCTGTACGGAGACGGAATCAGGTCAGACAAATGAGACTGCATTTTATAACACCTTTTTAAAAATAGACAGACAGAAGGTGACATAATGTCTAGGAAAAGCTATAAACATAAAAAAAAAAATCAAGGACAGGGAAGCAGTGTGAATACGAGACGACAGCAGGTCATCCTGCAGGGGAACGGAGGAAATGACAGGAAAGAAATGGCTGCTGTGAACAGTCAGCTGGAGTTGATAAGTTGCTGTAAACTCTCAACATGAACACAAAGGCAGAAACCAACATGACAGACACACAAAAAAGAAGATGACAGAAAAAAAGATTTATCCGTTTAAGAATTAAAACACAATGCACATGTGCAGCAAAGACAAGACAAACAATGGTAAGAATGTTTCTGTAAGCTGAGATACTTTCCAATCACGATCACAAAGACTGAGTTATATTTGACAACTCCTGCGGGAGGAGAGAGCGCCGTGCTGATTACAGAATGATGTTTTAGTGAAGGGAGGCTGAATCATTACAGCTGGACTGAAATATTACTGTCATCAGTCCATCATTTGCCTCTGATCACCCAGCTTCGAATTTTAAATCCCCAACACCATCGTCAGACTTGGCAGTTCTTAGGTTTTATGTATGTTAAATTTTTTTTTTAAACCGGTGCCAAACACGAGGCTTAATTAATTCCAAACGTGTGAGTTTGTTGGGCATCTGGTGTCTCAGTTTGACTGTGTACATACGGTGCAGCAGCATCAGCATGAATTCAAGTTCTCCGGCTTGACATCATGCTACGACTTTTCTTTTTCCTGTCTGGTCTTGATTTTACAACAACACCTCCAAAAAAGTTGGGACGTTGAGTGAAATGTAAATAAAAACAGAATGCAATTGTTTGCAATCTCATAAACCAATATTTTATTCACATTGAAACATAAACATATCCAACGTTGAAACTAAGACATTTTATCGCAGGGGTAGCCAACCCTGGTCCTCAGGGCCACCATCCTGCAGGTTTTCCTTGTTTCCCTGCTCCAACACACCTGATTCAGTGGTTAAATCCCCTCTTCATGTTCTGCAGAAGCCTGTTAATTACCCACTGATTCAAATCAGGTGTGTTGAGCAGGGAAACAAGTAAAACCTGCAGGATAGTGGCCCTCGAGGACCAGGGTTGCCCACCCCTGTTTTATCGTTTTAAGAAAGAATAAAGTAATTTTGAATTCTATGGCAGAAACAGATCTCTTGAAAGTTGTTCCAGGTTCATCTCTTCTTTTACCAACAGCCTGTAAACATCTAGGAACTGAAGAGCCAGCTGCTGCAGTCCAGGCTCACCTCCATACCATCAGAGAGGCCGTCTGACCTCAGAACAGTTCTCCTCTTTGGTCCAGAGGAGACACATCTGTTCACATTTGGCTTTTTCTTTGCCTGATAGAGCTTTAAGCAGCATTTGTGGACGGCACGGTGAGCTGTGATCACCAACATCCAGCCTTGACCTTTGACCTCAGAGATTTCTACAGAATCATGTTTGTTTTTTCCATAATTATTTATTTAAATTTTACTCTAAGTTTTAACTTTTTTCGGACTTAGGGTCGTAATATAAAAAGACAATTAAAGCTCTAAATCATTGTGAAGAAACTGCTCTGCTTTTACATAAGAGAAAGATTATAAAGCTGAGAGAGGAAATGAATGGGTCCAGGAAGATGACAAAAATAACGATAATTCTTGTCTCTGTGGTAATCTTATCTCTGTTGGTACATCTGGTCTGAGATGGTTCGTGACGTTAGGAGGTAGGGTGGGGGTGGGGAGGAATCCTTGGAGCTCCATGACTCAGCCAGGATCCCCGCAGCCCGAGCATCTGGACGAGGCAAGCAGCTCGCGTGATGTTTCATCTCAGCCTGACTTCATTTCTCTTCGGTCCCTGGTTGCCATCAAAGCTGCATGTCTCACGCGTCTGCTCGCTCTTAATGACAATGACGGGGGGAAGACGGGGCAATTTCACAGAACTATCAAATCTGGGGGAAAATAATTTGGGTTTACTTGGTGCCAGCATGGAAATCTGAAACCCTTGTGATGAATGCGTGCATGGGGAATGTGCTCCAACTTAACTTGTTAAACTGCTCAAAAATGCTAAAAAAAACATGTTTTATCACAACAAACCAAAGTCAGATATTTATAGGTTTGAATCAGTGTACCAACTGCTCAGGATCTGTCAGATTTTATCAGTTTTGACACGAGTAAAATCAGGGGAAATCAGTGTATGAACACAAACGTTTAGAAAAGTCTCTTGTGACTCTAGAAGATCTAAAATAAAATATTCACATTTTTCTGTAACAAGGTCAAACTGCAGGCACACAAAAAGTTTAGTTTTTTTGGACACTTTTTGGACACAAAGATCCAATATAATATAATTAATATAATGAGCTGAACATTAATTTAAACGTGTTTTACTTTGTGCATCAGATCTACTCATCTTAAAATCACGATTTCAACTTTAAGATGAGTTTCTTCACAGTCCCTTCACATGAACCAAACATCATGTCTGAATCACTCAGAAATCTGAACTACAAGATGGTATCACCTTCTACTTTAAAGTCTGAATGTTTTCTGATGGTGAAAACACGTTCAGTGTTTTAAACTGGAAACTTTGGTAAGTTTAAGTGTAACAACAGCCTGCAGCACTTTGTGGTCTGTTTGGTTGATATTTTTCTGTAATTGTGTTGGACAGAAGCTTTATTCAATCATCTGCTCAGTCTCTGCTCTTTTCTAAAACTTTTAGGCCATTCTGTGCAGCAAAAAAAATCTGATTTCTCAGGCCTTGAATACCTCAGCAGGACTCTAAATGGAAAGCATGGTTATTTTTGGTCATTATGAGGATTAAGTGTAATAATTTATGATTTTTTGGACCGGTATTCGTGACTTTGCAATAGGTACTTTTAATTATGTCTGCATTTGATTACAATTTATTCTCTTGACTCTGATTTAGTTTCTTAGGTTGCTAAATCCTGCCAAAATTGTTTTACATTTCTGACTCACAGAAACTAAACTGAGAAGGGTTCAAGATGGGTCTCAGATGCCTGCTATAACTTTGTGACAAATACAAGAATTGGTTTTCCGAATTTTTCGAACAAGTTTAAAATTCCTGCGCCTTCAAAGAGAGGCCCTGCAACTCACACAACAAAACTGAAAACCCTTGTCAATGTTTCAAGACATTTTAGAAACCTTTTTGCTGATGCAGTTCAGTCGCAGCTCGGTGAGATTCAGGCCCACAAAATCGAATGCTCCGGCCAAGTAGAAATACAGCTGAACCATTAAAAAAAACTGAACTCAGTCATGTTTGCTTTATCCGCTCCGCTCCTCTTACCCATTCAGTATCACTGAGAGTCAACTTTCACAGCCATGCTGGGCTGGTACATATCAACCTGCTGTGCACAATTTACTGAAATCACATTACCCGATTAGTGGCTTCTCAAAACAGCAACTGGGATCTTTCATCCTAAAATGCTACCTTGTGCGGATTTAATACTCCGCTCGGAGGAGCGACTGAATTGCTCAACACAGACACACACAGATATGAGGATGGAGTCCACATAGAGAAATGAAGCGGTGCGCTCTTATTGAAAACAAACAACAGGAGACGGGAGGAGAGAGAGAGACACACAGACAGAGGGTTCACCCCTTTTTTTATTTTTCTTTCCTCTACCGCATCCCTTTCTCTCCCCTCACCTTGTTGGGCTTGACAGCTCTCTGCAGGTTCTCGATCCATTTGTCTCTCTCTGCAGCTGAGCGACACGCAAAGCACTTGGTTCCTGAAGCCGTTGTCACCTGAGGTTATAGCCAACGGTACCAAAGCCATTAGTCACCATGGAGACAGCAACTACGGCGCCAAAACAATGTCTTGTTTTCACTCTCAGCCTCTATCAGCTTCCATTAATGAAAAAGTGATGGAAAACTTACTAAAGCTAAAGCTGATTTCCAGGCTTTGTTTCACTTTTGATGAAAAAATAATAGTTTTCATTAATCTCATGTCAGCTTGGAGTATTTTCGGTGCCATTAACTGTTCCGTTCTTGACTTACGAGCGTGTTGCTGTCTGTTTATTGTGCAGCTCAACTCTTACCTCAAAGCAGTACTCTTGTCCCAGGATGCTGGAGTGGACGGGTTTGATGATGGCGTCCTCGTCCAGGGTGAGGTCCAGCGCCTCGGCAGCGCTGCTGGGGGACAGCAAGGACTCATGGGAATGGGACTCTTTGAAGCTCTGCATCAAACGGGTCCTGGGAGAAGGATAACCAGTTAGATTTGTGACAGTGACACTAAAAACAAGAGGGAAAACCCTTTATGTCAATATGTTTACATTATTTTAAAATTTAGTGACTCTTTTTCATTCCTTTGTTCTTGCAGATCATAAAACTGTCAAATCAGTACCACACAACATACTGACACATAAATCCACATCAGTTAATCCATTAAGACCGGCTGTAATTATGCAGACATTTCTTTTAGCCCAAATGCAGCATTTGTTGTCTTTTTCCCCTCTAAAATTTAAAAAAGTATAGTCAAGATGTATATTAAAAAACTAGAATGAAAATGAAACTGTGTATTTCATCCACAGTAAGAGCAAAACTGTATGACAAAAACAAAAACAAGTAAACAAAGAAGAACAAAGCAGTGTGAAACAAAACTGTATGTACCACCTCATAACTGGTCCTCGAATGTGGAAAATCACATCTTCAGTTGTGAAAACATGTTAAATACCACATTAAACACAAGTTTTGTGTTATTTTTAACATGGTCATGTAGTCAGATGTTTTTCTGGGATATATGTGACCAAAACTAAAAACTAAATTCACTTGACATTTGTTGAACATGGAGCTGTGAGGTGGACAATAAATAAACTAATAAACTCCAGGGATCAGTTTGATTATCAGAAATAAAAAAAATTAAAAAATCCTTTTGAATCAATAATAGCAACGCTAAGATCATGCTTTTATTTTGAAAACCTCAACTCTGTATTACAATTTTATTTCAAATAAATAAAAAAATTTACCGCCATGAACACAAGCAGCTGACTAACACATATCCACCTCAACAAACACGTAAAACGACCCGATGAGTCGAACCAATCAGAGCAAACCCCTGAAGAAAAGATTTATGAAAAACTAAATCCCACACTGCTTTTGTCTGCATTCAGTCATGATGTTCATCAGCAGAGCGCCGATCACATGTAAAGAACCGGGAGAAGAAAAACTCAGAGTGAGGGAGAGATAAAAATAAACTCAAAAGAATGAGTCAGATTGAAGGGTGTACTGAGGAGAGAAAGAGAGCGGGGAGTCATGAGAAACTGTGAGAAGGAACGACGGGAGGAGGGTGCAGGGGATCCAAATAAAAGAAAGAAAGAAAGACCTCTCTGTGGAAATCATCTTCATTCTGTAAACAGTGGAGCCTTCAGAGACAAAGATGAGACAGTTTGGATTAAAGAGAAGGATGAGTGAGGTCAGGAAGCAGGAAGGGATGGAAGAAGAAGCTCCGTGAACCTCTCACATTACCTGGCAGGTGAAGCACACCTGAAGGGGAAGTTCAGGAGAAATTAAAGGTCCGGCATTGTTTTGGAGAAATGCATATCACCAGCTACATTTCATGAATGCACTTAAACAAAACGCTTGAAGCTGGGACTGAGAAGCCTTCTGTCCGTGTCAGTGTGATTTCTGAGTGGGCCGAGGTGGTATGAGGGGGGGAGGAGGAAGGAACTGAGTCGTAACAGCTGACGTATGAAAAGGTAGCTTAGCCCACAGATTTAAAAGCCTAATCAATATTAAACAGATTTTTTATGTTATGTTTTAGCTCAGTTTCTGTAAAACTGGCTGAGTTATAGCATTTTTTGCGTTTGCTAAGACTAAATGTGATCCTGTTTAAAAAATCTTTATTGCAAAACTGCAAAGTTTCTGTCCATTACACATTTTGTTGAGGTCGGGGTGCTCTGGAGCAAACTGTCTATTGATTAAAAGTCCAAAACAACTGCATCCACACTGAAAATGGAGCTTCAATGGAATGCATTCATTTTTTTCATGAATAAAATAGTTATTAAAATATTTTTTAACATCAGAAACCCATGTGCAGCCGATAAAATAAACTGCTGACAGAATACCCAATTTGCTTTGCAGTGGAGTGTTTATAAGGCACTAAAACCTTTCAGGTAAAGAAAAAAGCTAAAATATGCAGAAATGAATACCAAGTTGGGTTTTTTATGCGTTTTATTCACTTCCTGTCTGCGGCTGTAATGTTGGAGCACATAACTGTAAGCAATGTCTGAGCGTGTTTCTAAAACATTAAATCCAGAACCACAAGTTGGTTTTGCGCTTTCCACAGAATTACTGAAAAATAAAGTGGGGGAAATGTTTAACAACCTGTTTGGAAGCCTAATGCCTGCAGGAACTCAAACTGGAACAAATAAACAAAGCTGCAAATGTTCACCTGTTTCTCTGACAACACCAGAAGTTATGGAAATGAATATTAATGGCTTCACAAAGAAGTTATTTTCAAATCTCCTGATTTTATTTCTATTTATTGTCTCTTCTGAATTATTTCTAAATGAATAAACCATGTTGAAGCATGCCTCAGCAGAAAAGGTTTTAGAGCTGCAGAGCTTCCTCGAGTGCATTCTCAGAGTCTCCAGAGGAACTTCACAGTTAAATTTTGATCTGAATTTATTGAAACTCAATGAGTTTACTGAATCTTATCTCTTGATAATTAGCTGGATTCTTCAGTATTCAAATGTCTAACAGTCTTGTCTTGTTATTCATGTGCTTAAGTGACTTCTTAGATCAAATAACCAAGATTTCTATATTTAAAAAGATCTAAAATAAAGATAAAACTTTTATTTTATCTAACTTTTTTCATTCCTCGGAAGTTCTGACAAACAAAAACCACGTTGAGAAACATTTTCAGCACATTAGCCCCGTGCACCTGGTGCTGCTGGGAAATCCAGTATACAGAGGAGGTATAATTAAACAAATCTCCCACTGACTCATTATGGTCTGTACAGTCGCCATATGGGCTGTCTGCTGGTTGCCACGGTGACAGAGGGGGCTGTGGAAAAGAAACTATGAGTGCTGAGTGTTTCAGTTCCGAGTGGCGCTGGGCTGAGACATGAGAGTGCAAAATAATCTGTGCTCACAGAAAAGGACCGAGACAGAGAGAGAAATAAATGTACGTCGGTGACAGAAGTATCATCATCTGGGTGATAAACAGGCAGATGGGTTAAAAGATGTAGAAAGGCAGAATTTAAAGATAATGGTGACTAAATAAAAATGTTTAATCAAATACCCCATTTGTTAGATTCAGGCGTTTTAAAGAGAATATTTTATATAAAATATATTCTGTGTTTGTTTGTTTCTCTTTCCTTTCCTCTCAAACCCCAGCTGGCTGCTCATCCTGAGCCCGGTTCTGGTTCTGGTTCTGCTGCAGGTTTCTTCCCGTTAAACAGGAGTTTTTCCTTCCCACTGTCACCAATGTGCTGCTCAGGATGAGAGACTGTGACGAAGTGAAGATTCAACCCAATCTGCTGACTTCCTTAGAGAGATAACGGTTCCTAACTGGCTCTTTATAATGTATGTGAAGGTTTTTATTCAGAGACCTGAGATGACTTCTGTTGTGACATGGCACTATGTAAATAAACTGAACTGAACTGATTAAAAACAATATTTTATGTGGCTCATCTTACTTTCCATCCCATCCTTCTGTTAATAAGTAAAAAAAAGAACCGGAGTGGAAATTTATTGTCGATGAAAAGAAAAACATTTTGCATTAAGTTAAGTACCCAGAATGATTAGAGGAAGAAGTAAACTTTAGCTTCATGATTACACACAGCAGTGGTCAAACACACACCAACCATCAAACATCAGCACATGCAATCAAATCACACAACCTCACTGACCTGTCTTGGTCGGCACTGCGGAAGCGGGGGAGGATCATGTGGCGGAAACTGCTAGTTCGGTCCAGTTTTGGCTGACTCTTGGCCCTCTTGATTGAGCCCTTCAACCTTTTACTGAGGAAACTCTGGAGTATGGCGAAGGAAGAGGAGGAGGAGAGCGGTGACGAGGACAAACAGATGGAGGAGGAGAGGGAGGGAGGGCGAGCGTGGTGTGAATGTGTCAGAAAAGATGAGCGAGCGAGCGAGCGGTGGAGGACCGGATGCAACAGTCAGGTGTGGTTTCAGATAACCATTGGGTGAACATAAAGTCAGCATAGATGAATAAAAAAATCCAAATACAGACAAACAAAAAGATGCGACACATGATGTGTGAGGGGGAAAGCACAACATAAATGTATTATTAACAGGAAATCATATTCCTGAACATGTCCAGTTTCTGCAGAGAGTTGCAGTGCCTTAACACATCCTATAGTGGGCAGTGGTGTGCCATACAGTCCAGCAAGAGCAGCAGAAGTCTCAGTTTGTCCCACATATCTGGAAACCTGGAGTGGGGATTTCTTAATTTTACACTTTTTGTGCATTTTCCACAGTTATAGCAGTGTTTCAGCACCAACATGAAAATTATACAAGACATTAGAAGGCAACAATAAACACCAATCTGATTTTCCCCCCTAAATTTAATGCAATGTTTTAAGGATTAGCTTGATTTTTCAAGGGCATCTTTCATTTTAGTACCCAAGTTTTTTTTATTTTTTGTAGGTGTAACTGGTTATTTTATCTTCTGCATCAATGAGGAAATTATTCATGTTCAAACATCCACCTTATTGTATCTGCATGCTTAGGTGTTTTGTAAATACTTTGTTTATTTCACCTTACATATTTTTTCAATTTTGAAACAGATGCATTAAAAAGTCATGAACGCTGACATTAAAAAGTCATGAACGCTGACTTTAAACGTGTCCATTTATGATCACTATGTCAATCTCAACATTATCAAAAATTGCTTGACTATACACAATCATCATATTATTTAAAAAGAAGTAAAACAAAACCATTTTTCTCTAAATGTTTTAAACAACTTCACTAAGAGTCATACAAAAGCACACAGATCATGTTGCAAACCTTAGAGCAACTGTTTTTCTAAGTGATAGAACAATGACATCATCATATTTTATACACCAAATGTCAAATATTTTCCATGTTTTGACTCACATAATCATGTAGTAATACCCATGAATGTCAATTTAAAGTTTAAAGGTATTTAAATGAGCGCTAGCACCGTTTTCTTCTTATCTCTGATGTGAAACCTTTACATTTAAAGCTTTTACATGCATCCTGAGGTGTCACAGTGATATCATTTCTATACCTGTCACATAACGACATTATTCAGTGGGAGAATGACTGCAGGAAAGTGACACCTTGTCATCTGGCGTGAGTCAAATGGTTTTGAAGCCTGTCTCGAGGATATGACTACAGGCTTGGCTCCATCTGCTGGTTCCAAACTAATAACATGACTAAATCCGATTAGATTAGCTGCTCTGTCTGACATCTCAAAAAGTAAAAGAAAGAGTGAACCACAAATAATCACAATACCATAAAGTAACAGGGAGAAAGAGGGGGATATCGACTTTAGTTGCAGTGGCTGTTCTTGTTTGTGTTTGCCTCTGGTTCAGCTCTGAGTTTTTGTTAGGATCCTGGTGTCTGAGGGGAAAAAGATGCTCCGAAGCTGGTTGTGTAGTTGTGCATTGATTGGAGGCACAGGTTATTCGTCATTAACCCACATTTATTCTAGTTCTATAATGAAGTATCTGAAGTTGATTTATAATCGTAAAACTCTGAGGTTTCATGGGTTTTAACATAAAACCTTTAACTCCATTGGAAACCATGAATCCAGTCGTTTTAATGTAGAGCTGCTCTTCTGTAGCTTGTCCTATTTATGCTGTTTTGTCCTCATTTCCCCTCATTGTTGGAACAGAGATGTCATGTGAAAGGAGACAAAACAGCTGCATTACAAGCAAAAAAAAATCCTCTAAGAAAGCTCTTATCCCTCGCCATGGAAAATACTCTCTGCCTGCTAGACTAAAGTCAGGGATCAAAAAAGCTCCCTGGGTGGTTACCACCACAACTGACATGATTGGCTGCCTTGACCTGCAAAATGTGCACTAATAAGTGCATGTATTTGAGGCTATTTTTAGGGTAAGATGCAGTAAATCCTCCTGCTCAGAGGTTGGTTTGAGCCAGCACTAAAAGCTTTTTGCAAAGCAGCGCACTGGATTTGTTTCTAATATTTTGTTTCTGAGTGTCATGTGATTTCCATGAACCAAAAAGCTTTTCTGTGACTGTTTCTTATGTTCACACTGAGTTAGGCCCCCGTCGCCCAGGATTATGACCTCACTGCACTCTTAGGTGACCTACATGACTTATCAGAACGTGGCTGGATTGCAGCAGATTGGAAAAGACTCCTTCAGTGTGAAGCAATCATGATGCTGCCACACTTTTAGTACTCACATCCAGAAAAAAAAAATCCCTCAAAATTGCAAGACAACTGCAAATAAATACATGCATTTTCAGCAGCAGTCTCACTGAAGTTTTGGATGTTTTCTGTCAGAGGAAAGCTCCCGCTAAACTTTATTTTCCATCCTGCAACAATAAATGGACAGCAAACAGTTTTTTAAATGGAACTTAAGTTATCTGATTTAAGTTCCTATAACAGAATGTAAAACAGCAGGACAAATAACAGATTATTGACGTATAAACTTAAAAAGACACAAACTGATCCTTCTGAAGAGTTCCTGCTGCTATGAATAAAAAATACATGAAATAATTTTGTCCAAAACCAGAAAGTGTTTTTCTGCTTCCTCCATCTTTAACTGAGATTGTATCTGACATAAAAAGAGACATAATAACTCCAGATGGAAGCATGATAGCACATTTTATTAATACTGTTCTACGCTGCTGACATTTAAGAACCAATACGTTTCCTGTGTTTTACTAAAAGTCACATTTTCTTCACATCAGCCTGTTATTCAAACTAAAACACACCAGTCCAGTCATCCACTGGTTTTATACATAAGATTAAATTTTACCGACAGATAAAACTCACTCTGTTTTGAATCTAATTAAAGTTTAATTTGTTTTGTTATCTTAAATTAAATAACAAATTAAATTTTAATATGATAAGGAGTGACAATGATTTCAAATAATAATCATAAAAAATAAAGATAAGAATTAAATGAAATAATTATTTCTTCACCACACATTTTTGTTTTTGAACCTTTCTGCTGGTTTTTTTTCTTCCTCGTGGTTGTTTGCCTCAACTTTATTATTATCTTCTTATTTCTGTGCTGATTTGCTTTCCTTTACACTACATTGCATACATTTGAATTCTAATATTTTATTTCCTGATTTATGAACACTGAAACAAACAAATTAGCACATCCAGTCCCACACATTTATGATGTAATCTTGACAGATATAAATGTCGTTTACATAACTGTGTTACATTAAGACGTTTTAACAACCAGTCAATCAAACTACAGCTGGAATCATTTCCGCCTCCGTGGAGAAAGATGATCAGCTTCCATACTGTTGGATTAATATTTATCTTCTTTACAAACATTAAAGCTGAATTGCTACTGTATTAATGCTGTGCTTGCCCTGTTACAAGTTCAGTTTTGTGTACAAAACACAGGCAACCAACTGAGAAAATATCCATTAAACATCAAATTAAGCCCAGAATTTCACAAAGAAGCATCAAATTACCTGCGACACGCCGCCAAGTGGTCCTTGGCACTGAGAGGAGTTTTTGCTCTTTATCTTCTTGTCTTAAAAATAAATGAAGGATTATTCTCTTGTCTTTGTAGAGTTTAGCAAAGCTACACCTGTTTGGTTTTATTTTTCATTCTCTGTACGAAAGAGAGCAACAGCAGGACTTTAAAGTCTCGCAGGCAGTGATAGTTTGGTGTCACTGTTGACTGAACATTATCAGTCACCAGTTTGGACGCTCCCATCGTTTCTGTTTCAGTTATTCTTGTGTGGACACACCTTTAGAGTTAGCCACAGTCACTGTTAGTGATGGGTAATCAGGTAGGCTTGAGCGCTTCTTCAACTAATCGGGATATTTTTGAACACTAAAATGCCATAAATTTCCAAAATTGGATTCTCAAATGAACAATTTCACTATTATACTGTTCCTAATCTTCCTATCTCTTTGTTTTCCTTTTACAAGTAGAAGTGAAAAGAGATCTTGTGACACGTGAAAATAAAATGTCTCAAGATTTCTCATGACTTTATCTGGTTAAATTATTAATGAAAATGTTCCCACCTCTTTGAACCGTTTGTGTCACAGCATTTCAAACCAAACTGTAAGGCACTGGGAGCAGGGCGGTCATTCCCCCGCTCTTCTGCAGCTACGTGCTGAGAGGAAGAGTCTCTGTCGCACATTTATTTAAAACAGAACAGACTTAATGCCGAGTTCACGTGGTGATTTGTTGACTCTGAAGCTGAGACTTTGAACCTCTCGTAATCTGTTTGAGTCGAGAGGAAAAAAGTCAAACTCTGAAGTGGAAACTGTATTGTTTAACTGTGAGTTTAAGTATAATTTATTTGTGTTCATCAGTGCGAGCAACGTTTCTCTGTTATGAAAATGATAACAATTTTTAAAAAAAACACAAAGGAATTTCATTCTAATGTCCTGAGAGTTTCCATAACTCAGACTCTCCGACAAACGTTGTTGTTTTCACAACTCCAGAGTCAGACTGGATTTATTTTGTCATGTTTTTTTGTTTTCTTTTGTAATTTTAGGGAGAAATGTTAGCAGCTGTTGGAATGTCATTGAGGGAATTTTGATGACTTTGATAAAATGCTTTAATATGAAAACAATAAAAAAAGTTTGCTCTGACTAATAAATAAGATATATTGAGAAATGTTAAATTCATATTTGTGTATGAATATTTTAACTCAAGAAATCAAAAAAAAATGGCAGTTTTCTTTTAAGAGAACACTGAAAAAGTTTGGTCTTTGATCAGGATTATAATTCTGAGTTTAAGCGCTTCCTAAAGCCTAAAAAGACTCCTGAGAAAACAAACAGGAGAGAGGCCAGTCAGTTGAGTTTGTGGCAAAAGCGTTTTTCTTAAAAAATATTGTTAAAATAGCATCTCGCCTCAGCCTGCCTTGGGAAATAAATGTCTCGTTACACCCTTCTTTATAAGACACAGTTTGCTCCTTGTCTCCTCAGAACATCAAGTGTTTTTTTTCTAACAGACTGCAGTTAAACATCTGTGGTTGGAGTAAACAGCCTGAATCTCTGAGTCACATACCTCAACAGGGGGCAGTGGTGCAATAAACGTTCCTCCTGCTACTGGAGTCGAGCCGGCAGCCCTCCAGTCTCCGCCCCAGTACAAGTAGGGGGAGGAGGAGGAGGCGGCAGGTGAGTGGGGCAGGGTGAAGGACAAGGAAGGGGAGAGAGGCAGTGAGCGGGCCAACGGGGGAGTGCTGGACCCTTTCTTGGAGCCTTTTTGCTGCTGCTGCTGCTGCTGCTGCGGGCAAAAGGCGTTGAAGGGAGGGACGGCCAGGGACAGAGGGAAAGGGTGAGGCGGGGTGCCGCTGACCCGTCTGCCACAGGTGTGCGGTGGGCCGAGGGCGGGATGAGGGACAAGGGACAGCGAGAGGGATGGAGGCAGCGAGCAAGGCCGAGGACAGGGAGGGTTACTCACGGATTGTCGGAAGGGTTGAAGGGGGGCAGTGGGAGGGACCTCCATGCTGGGTTGCTTCCCAGTAGCTATGCTCTTCCTCCGGGCGCGGTGATCTGCAAGAGGGAGAGGAGCATCACCAGTAAGATAAGATACCACATGACCGAGAGCAAAACAGCAAAGGTGAGGTAAGGACAGGAAGTTCACTAAGATGAAACCAGAGGACATTAAAAGAAAAGTCAAACAGATACAGGAAGGCATTTATTGACATTTTTGCAACAAAATTATTTTTAAGGTTGTATCTCACAAGGCTGAGACTGTAGATGACAAGATGGCGACCAATAAACTGCAGGAATATGCAAAGAAATTTGTCAGTGTTTACAATCAAGTGACCAATGAGCCATGCAGCAGCATTTTGAACAGACAGTTTTTGAAAATCACATCCTGTTTTTGTTGGCACAGTTTGCAAAACTGTGTTCTAGGCCATGTACATTAATGTGTCGTCCACCTCTTCCCACCTCAAACCCACCTTGGTTTGTTTTGTACCCATCTAGGCAGCTGCCTCCACATTTATGATTCAATCAGCTGAAGTACACTTTAGAAACAGGCATATTTGGACCAGTTTTTCAATGATTATTATTTATCATTAGCATGGCTTTTAGACTTGGACATTAGTCTCTGATAGTGTTACCATGCAGGTGTCAAAATAAGGGTCTCTGGCTTTGGAGATGCTCACATTAACTCTGATAATTTAAGGGATGTGAGCCTCTGGGACTCATGCAAGGAGGTTGAGAACCACCGAGAACATCACAAGACATTCAGGAGACGACCTCATGAATACTGTTTACCCAGTGAGATGCTACCTTTAGACAGAGGTCAAAGCAGATCCAGACAGGAATAAACCCATAAAAGATCACACAGCAGGGCTGTGGACAAACCTAAATACACCTAAATCCGTCTCACAGCAGCTCAACCCAGTAGGAGTTTGACTATTTCAGACATAGATTTTCTGTCTGAATGTCAGATGAGGCGAATGTTAACAGTCTGAATGCTGGAAGGAAGAAATGGAAGATGCATGGCGAAAGCAGATCAAACAAACAAAGCATTTATTGACATCTGCCGGAGAATTAAAGCCCAACATGCTGACCTGCCTTTCCCTTAAAAAGACAAAGTGTGAAGGTATGAGGCTGACAAAACAGGTGACTAAGAACCTTCATCAAAAGTCAGAGAACTTGTAATAAGTTCATTTAGGCTTCCCATGTCCATCACGAGCTTTATTATTTGTCCTAAGTGTTAAATATCAGTTTCCTCAAGGCAAATTCCTGTGCAGGCACTTCACAGTGAAAGTGACTTTTATGACAGCCAGTGGGGAAAAATGTCATTGTGTTTCACAGAGCAGAATAAGAAATATCACAGCTGGACTATTAATCAATAAACAACCTCTCCTCAAGGTATGTTTAGGAAACAAATTAAAGGAAATGGCTCAACTTTTGACCGCTATTATGAGGTTGTGATTCAGTGGAGGTTATTGTACTGCATTGAGTTAAATCTAGGATGACTATTTCCACATCGATACAAAAAGGAAACCAAACAGCTGATAAGTGCAAAAAAATCACAAAAAAAAAGCCAGTGTGTTTAAAACATCGGCCCAAAGTCAAATGAGAGATGATTTCATAGCATTTTGCTTGATAATAATGGGTTAAATTAAGGCTACTGTGGTGTTTCATTTACCTCGGTTCTGGGAAGGACATCAGACTTTACTGTTCCAGTTGCAACTTGGAAAACCAGTAGGATTTGCTACCGGTTGTGCTCAGTGACCAGGTTAACTACTATTAACAATACAAATTAACAATGTATTTCTCTGTATTCTGTGCCTTCAAACAATGCACCGATGTGGTTGGATAGGGACTGATAAAAAAAACATCAAAATGATCAAAATAATTTGAGATACAAGGTTTTTGTCTGACAGTGATGATATTCTTTGTAGCAGCCAACATGTTTCCTCTCTTGCTGCGTGGGCAGAAGTATGACATTTAAAAACAAGGTGTACATTTTCAGGTGACCATCTTTTTAGATTAATCTGTCTGATATTTTCTTTATTTGAAAGAATAAGAGCTTAAAAGATATGTTTAAACCCTTATCTCTGCAGCTGGCCACAGAGGGCCAATCACAGCAGGAAGTATTCGTAATCTTACGTTGGAAAGGCTCGGGGTCAGGAGGTCACTGAGGTCATCAAACCGACTGACAGAATTTCAGTCTGGCCCAAGTTTAAACTCCCGTCTCTTATTTAATGTCATATAAAGCTGATGTTTGTAATCGCTGCTGTAAAAATGAGTAATTAGAAAGTAGACTCATAATGGGCCCATAATGTTTTCTTTTTATCAACTGTGGCAATAAAAGAGAAAATGTAATTGCCTGTGTTTGTGTGTGTTCATTTGTCTGCCACAGCTGTGCAACCTTATCGAACACAAAAGATGGCTATAACTCAGCGAACTTTACAGAGTGTGAGTTAAAGTTTGGGGTGATTGTGGAAGCCCGGTTGCTTTGTCATTTTTTGTTTTTACTTTTATATTTGCAATGTCCTTGATGACTGAGAGTCTACACCAGTGGTCTCCAATCCTGGTCCTCAGGGCCACCATCCTGCAGGTTTTCCTTGTTCCTCGGCTCCAACACACCTGATTTGAATCAATGGGTGATTAACAGGTTTCTGCAGAACATGAAGAGGTAATTTAACCATCGGATCAGGTGTGTTGGAGCAGGGAAACAAGTAAAACATGCAGGATGGTGGCCCTCGAGGACCAGGATTGGAGACCCCTGGTCTACAC
Organism: Kryptolebias marmoratus; assembly: GCF_001649575.2. NCBI lineage: Eukaryota > Metazoa > Chordata > Actinopteri > Cyprinodontiformes > Rivulidae > Kryptolebias > Kryptolebias marmoratus. Next base: position 1,740,701 of record NC_051445.1, read on the forward strand.
CTACATATGACACCAACATGTGTCGGATTGTATTAATACTTGAGTTTGTTACTCTCTTCTACTTTCAGAAGGTTGCACCCATTCAAAAAGTGCAAGTCTACACCAAAATCAAATGCAAACACTGATCAGGACGAGCATGACAGATAACAATTTAGTTTTAGCTTTGATTGCACAACAACTTCAGAAATGATACACACATGCTAACATGTGTAACATTTATATTTATTTCTGTAAACACATCATGCTGCATGTGACGTCATGTCTTTTGTGCATGTGGGTCGCTTCAGGGCTGCAGAGTGTTCACACAGGAGTCCGATGGAGGTCTAATTTAAATTATAATGTAAAAAAATCACATCTCAGCACAAATTTGGAATTGAGCATTAAGATGTACAGTGTGAACGTAGCCACTGATTCTTTATTGCTTCTAGTTTTTCCTCAGAACTGAGCAGACTAAATGCAGACTTCTCATGGCAGTTAGACAACCAAACATATTTAATTAGAATTTTTTAGGATTATTTGATTTGGAAAGAGAAACAAAGAACACCTAAATGGGACAAATCAAATTCTTACCGATGAATTTGCAACCAAGAAAAGATGTCAGACATCTGACTTGAAACATTACATCTGAAAACCAAGTCATTTTAAATGTTTTTTCAGTAAACATTGACTGAGACTGGCTCTCAGTCAGGACCAAGTTTTTAATTTTGACCCCCTTGTGTAACTTGAGCTTGACTCCCCTGCTTTAGGGAATGCTATGCTTTTATTTTTAAAAGGTAATACTTTATTACTTACTTTGGCATAATGGTCATTATTCTCTGACATCATTCACAAGGCAGCACGAACCAACAATTAGGACAGAAAAGCCTGCAATCAACTCTTATTCACAGGTTTCGATTCTTCAGCAACATTTTTTACAATTTATTTTTCACCCTAACAGCAGTAAACCCTTAAACTAGAGCAGGTGGTCTGGAGTATTTAAAAGTAAAAGAACTACTTATGTTTAAGTGAATTAGGGTTTAAATCACACAATGGTCCAATTTTTTTCTGCTGATTTTTAATACATTGTCTTTAACAATTTGTTGAGAAACACCAAATCAAAAATAAAAAATGAAATGTATTTAGTTTGAGCAGAAAATACTAGTTTTAGTTTATTTCTCTTGAGGGAAAGCATGTATTGACAGCTCACAGTCAAACATGCAAGCAGCTGTTCTTGTGGCTGCTGGCAGGACTTTCATCCAGAAGATAAAACATTTTCCATGATTGTGTTGAGCTTGCTGACGTCTTCTTATTAGCAGGAAGCTCAAAGTAAAAACCGTGGCTGCTGGGAATTTCATTAGCTTTGCAAATGTGGTCACATGTAAGCAGTAAAAAAAATTCAGTCATTAGGATTCGCTGACTAGAAGCCATCTGGTAGTTTTCACTGGATAACTGAAAATGTTAATGTTCATCATTTGGGGAGCATGAATATCTTTACAAATTTTCATGCCAGTACATCCAGCAGCTGTTTGAATTATTTCAAACAAACTAACAAACCACTAGCAAGGCAAAAAAAGGAACAAACATGATAATGTAACTTTAGTTGGAACATCTTCACCCACAGTGAATAAGGAAAAAGCAGCAAACAGCTTGTCGCACCACATCCCTCCCCTAAAACGAGCAAAATATTCTCTTGTCTGGTAAACTCAGGGTGACCACCTCTGCTTGAATAATCATTTTCAGTCTCATGAATACAGTAGGAAGGAATCAAAGCCCACTTCATTCATTTTTTATGCATTCTTTTCCAACTTTTTGCCAATTTCCTTTTTATCCCAGGATCAATTCACAGCATACTAACTGTGACACATAAGTTGGTTACATCCATCCATCCATCCATCCTTTTTTTAACCTGCTTTTCCTTTCCAGGATGCAGGGCAGCTGGTCTCTGTCCCCAGCAGTCACTGTGCGAGACGCAGGGGACACCCTGGACACGTCTCCAGTCCATCACAGGGTTACATCGAGACAAACAACCGTTCCCGCTCTCACTCACACCCAGAGTTATAAATTAACCTAACCTAACATGCATGTTTTTGGTCTGTGGGAGGAAACCGGAGAGAACATGTAAACTCCACACAGAAAGGCCAGGGGGGCAAACCTGCGACCTTCTTGCCGTGAAGCAACAGCTCTAACCACTGCATCGCCGTGCTGCCCGAGCTGGTTACATTTCTTCCTATTTCTGATATTTCAGCTTGTCTCGCTGTTATTCATGCCATTTCTCTCTTGTCTTCCCTCGCTCCATCTCTCTCCTAGGTTTTTTTGTCACTCTGATGCTCACACACACCTCCTCTCTCCCACGCAGCTTTTTTACATAATTCAAATAGTGCATTTATCCCTCCACCTCTCCTCAGCCCTTGATCTCACTCCTCACCCTTTTCTACCCTTCAATTTCTTTCTACTCCTTCTAGCCTCTCCTTGTTTTCGTACCATCTCCTCATTCCCTCTCACTCAGATATGTTCGGACTGAAGAGCCCTCCATTTTCTCCATGCTTACCTTTATCTGTATTCCTCATTTCTCCTCTCGGCCCTCGCCTTTCTCTGCCTTTCATTTACCTGTCCAAATGGCAATCTTTTCACTGTGAGCTAGTCGGTCTCTCTCTGTCTGCAGTTCTAACATTTTCTGCAACCCACGCAAAGGGAAAAAAAAAAAAAAAATCTACCATGACAGAGTTTGCAGTAACTGTGCCAATGTCTCTTTATTCGAGTTCACAGTAAAATAAATACCACCTGAAGGGTAGACGACTAAAAAGTGAAAAAGAATTCTACAGAAAATTATAGTGAGAATAAATGTGAATTAAAATTAATCTTTGCCAGACGAATCCCAATTTTGCTTCTTGAAAATTTGTAAAATTTCCCACACATGCTTTATTTTAGTCCCTTAATGCAGGGAGTCCAGTAAAGTTTAATGTCTTTGGAGAAAATGTCTGCCAATCAAATGCATTATTTAAATGATCATTATAAGTTTGATCTCCTGTATAAAAACAGGTGCTGCTCTAACAGGTGTGTGCTGGCACAATGCCAAGGAGGAAAGGAGGAAACTGTTACTGCTTATCAATCTGGGAAGGGTAACGATCATTTCCAAATTATTTGGAGTCTGTCATTGTACAGACGGAGACAGATTATTCAACTAAGGTTAAAAAAAACTGCAGAATAGAAATGTAATAGTTCAAAATCAGAAAGAACTGACTGAGAATCGACATCAGCAGAAAGATTTTTCAAACATGAAAAACCTTTAAGACAGCTGCCAATCTTTCCCGAAATGAACATCTCAACAGGTTCACCCCGAGGTCAGACTGTACAATTCTTTTCAATAAGAAAAAGAGCTAAATATCAGTTTCTGCTTGCCACAGTCATCATGTTAATTTTAAACTTTATGGTACCACACAATGTGCCTTCTCTTGTTGTGTGATCTAGTTTCAGATCCCAAGCACAAATTTCTAACAAAACGACTGAAAAAGAAACGACCCAGTCAAGGTTTACATCTAAACTTGATTAAAATGCTGAGGCTGAGGTGGGACCTGAACAGAGCTGTGCAGAGACAAGCTTTCTAAGCCCATGGTTCTTAAACTGTGGCACCACCGGTGGACCTCAGGTTCCCTTTAGTGCTACTAAATTTTGGTTTCAACTGTTTAAGAGCTAAATAATTATCATAAGCTACGCTGTAATGGAAAGTTAAGTTACGATCTTGAATCCAAATGGAAACTACTTGAAACTACAGTGCAGTGAAGAGTAATTTTGGAAATTTTGTGGAAACTGGAGTGGACAATGATCAACCGATGGGCTAGGGCAGGGGTCTCCAATCCTGGTCCTCAGGGCCACTATCCTGCATGTGTTACTTGTTTCTCTGCTCCAACACACCTGATTCAGAGGTTAAATCACCTCTTCATGTTCTGCAGAAGCCTGTTAATCAGCCATTGATTCAGATCAGGTGTGTTGGAGCAGAGAAACAAGTAAAACATGCAGAATGGTGGCCCTGAGGACCAGGATTGGAGACCCCTGTGCTAGGGGCTACTTAAAGCTTATAGCGCTCTTCATTGTGTGTGACGCAGTGAGAGCAGTGAGTATAAAAAGAGGCCCACAGCGTGTTTGCAGCATATCTAACTTCTCTTTCAACTGATAAACATGTTTGTTTTTTTGTAAAAATACCGTATGAATGTTAGAAAATGGCACCCAGGAAGAAGGAAGCAAAAGTAAAGTCTACTGCACCTCCAGAGAGGGAACAGCCTGAAACAGCAGAGACTGAGGAGGAGGAAGTATTTTCTATGATGATAGCAGCACCAGCAGACCTACAAGCGCTGCATGCTCACCATACATGGGGCAAAAAGTCGGATTTATATTTGACTTGTAGGCTACACAAATAGTAAGTGTGGAGTACTAGTGTGGTACTTTTGTTGAATGTACGATGACTGCATGACGTGCCTCACTTGGTTCAGGCAGACATCAGAAGTGGAGGTTCTGTACATAGTTTGTGTTCTTGATTTCCTGCAAGACCTTCGACCTTCTACAGAGCTAAATATACTCAAGTCTCAAACATAATTTGGACAAATTTGTTCCAGTAGAGCCCTTACAGCAGGTTGTGAGTGAAGCTTAAGCAGCACCAGTGGGGTCTCTAAGGTCCCGCTAGCAACGAAATGTGCAAATAGTGAGGAAGTTTGACTCAAGTTAATGGAACCATCACGTCTTAAACTGCACTGTTCAGCCAGGGTTAGGGTTAGGGGTTTGAATATAATCTTCTAAGCTTGTACTGCTGTTATAATGGTGGTAGTTGGAGAGCTTAGTGTTTTCTGTGGTGCCATATAAAGTTGGAACACTACTGGTCCAGAGATTTCAAATGACAACTTCCTCCCGTTTTCAAAGGTTATCCTCGCTCTCTTGTAGTACGGTTCACAGTATCATAGGTGGCTGTTACTCTGCAAGAGATGTTAATAAACTGTGCTGGAGGTTACGCCATCAGCATCAACACAGAGTAATCATCTCCGTTAAAAGGTTCCAAGAAAACTAAATCAGTACGAAACATATGGTTTCTCACGTAATATTTTAATAACGGGCGTCACAATGACAAAATCAGCCTTTTCTGTGGGTTTTACAAAAACAAGCAGCCTGAGATAGTGTGTGATCCAAACCCATAAAGTGATTATATATTTAAAAAAAACAAACTTTGGAGAGCATGTGTCTTATTTCATCCTTCAGTGGAGGGTTTCATTGGAGCTGAAGAACCCACATTGTCATTTTTTAATGCTTTTAGGGGTTTAAAAGGTGGGTGTAGTCTTCCTCCTTACACATCCTCATCTGAGAAAGCCACTGAACTCTTTTTAATTTGTCAAACTAACATTTCACGTTTTCCCCACCACCGATCAGATCAGTTGGAAAGAAATGCAGATTAAGAGACTAATTAAAGGCATCTCCATCTCCAAAACCTCAGCCCTACACACCCAGGATGTGCTGCGAATATTATGGCCTCTTTCTTCAACTTCAGCTATAAGCCGATGCTTGCTGTAGCATTTGCACTTTTAATTTATTTTCATGGTGCCACTGGGCATATACTGAAGCCTCTTTTAGAAAGTATTCTGAAAAATAACGAGAATATTTCCAGGCTGTGCCACAGTCTCAAAGAATCCCAGGTTGGTGAATGAAGGGATGGAGCTGAACTCAAGACAACATAAATAATTAGGAGCAAAGATATGAAGATGTTGACCCTGATTATTTATCGACCTCAAACATGACTTTATTTGCCTGTCAGACAGAAAACAGAACATGTAGATAGATAGATAGATAGATAGATAGATAGATAGATAGATAGATAGATAGATAGATAGATAGATAGATAGATAGATAGATAGATAGATAGATAGATAGATAGATAGATAGATAGATAGATAGATAGATAGATAGATAGATAGATAGATAGATAGATAGATAGATCACTTGCAGCAGTTGAACTTGTGTTTCTCTGAGAAACTGCTGAGTAAAAATCCCTTCTATCACGTATAAAGCATTAAATTTCAATCCCTAAAAAGACTTCGAAGCAGAGTAAGGATTTAAATTGAATCCCACTTCTATAACTTGATCTTTTCTCTTCAAACATTTTTTTTTTCTTCCCATTCTTATTTACGCACACAGAGAAAAATCTGAATGGATTGCCTGGCACCATGAAAGGCGGGTGCTCATGTTATCGCCCGTGTGTGTGTGTGTGTGTGTGTTGAAATCCATCCAGGGGTTCATTTTGGTAACAGACAGATGTACTCACTGACACAGACATGGACAAAATAAAACTCACTCTCCTTCTGTCGTCTGATGTTGGGCAATAATCACTTGTTAAACCTGATGCACCATAACTACCCCTGTCTACACATAACACACATGAAGAGAGGAAATGTGGGCAGCAGTTTGTGCAGAAACTCTATCTACACATAAATCAGACGTTATGCAAACACTCCTGACTGATTTGAGACTGGTGAGGTCGCCGGGGTTGTTAGGCACTGACAAATTAAAACCAGGAGATTTTCATTCTCGTTCAAACATCTGCACTCTCACTTTAATGCTTGTCTAACTTAATTGAAGCCATTAGGCTTTCTTTTTATAAAGGCATCAGTCTAGAACAAAGAAAAAAAAAACACTTGGACAAGCTCATTTAAATCTATTTCTCACTCACTCTCATTTTGATTCCTACTTTGTATTTTGTTGTCATGGAAACATTTTTTTTTTTTCCCTGACAGGCCTCTCATTTTATTTTCAGAAATACAGTAGGCCCATTAATCAGAAAAATATTAAAACACAGGTGTTTAGACATTATATAAGCCATAGCAATACACACACACACACACACACACACACACACACACACACACACACACACACACACACACACACACTGTTGTACTGCTCCCTTTGTTAGGATGTTGTTTTCACTTCCATTCATTTCTGTAACCGAACCCAGACCTTAACACTAAACCTTTCCATTACCAGTGGAAAGGTTTAGGGTTAACCCTAACCTAAACTCAGCTCAGTTTTAACCTTAACCACTAATAAAAAAAAAAATGATGTTCCACCATTAAACTGGTCTCTGGTCCCGATAAGGACAACCAGTTCTGACAAGTTAGGTGATTATTTCAGAAAAGGCCATAAAAAAGTAACAAAAGACACAATTGTACGCACATTTAGCTGATAGATGACGATCAATAAAACAGCTTTAGCCATCTTATAATCCCTGCTAATAACTGGCAGAACAAGAGACTGAGTGACAATTATCAGTACCATTGAAAGGAAGGATGCATTTGGAGAATTGTTTTGATTTTCTTGTTGTATCTATTTTAAAATTCTCTTACATAAGTGCTGTTTAGAGATGATGTAAAAGCTTGAAAGGCGGACTTGAAAAATGCAGCCACGCTGAGGTATTATCGTGTCACGAGAGGTTGTGATTTCGTCTGGCTGGGGTCATGCGGAATAGACGCGCCTGTCTCTTTTCTTTAGCCGCTCAATAAATCACCCGCGCACCGGAACAACATTATTTAAGTTGCTTGTTCTTGTTATCACAGGGCTGAAATATCTCCCTGGGTTTTAAAAAAGAGGCCACATTCAAGAATTTAGATTGTGTTGAATAAACCTCAAATACACACAAGCGTAATTAGTACAGATAATATATTATAAAGGTTGAAACCAACTTGTCCTCCAATATCTAAAGGTTGAAACGTCTCACTTTACCTTCAACGACTGCAGTAGTTGCAGTGTTGGGTTCATCCCTTCTTGGACTTTTAAACTAAAATGGCAACATGTTTTAATACAGATTGTTCTAGGCATTGAAATCACAACATTCCACAAGTTTCAGCAAGAATTACATTATTGTTCTTGCTCAGCTGACTGTAGGAAGCACAGGGCTATAACTCTTATAAGTCTACAGATACTGAACTAAAATTAGGTGTGATGGTAGCTGACATTTTCCCCAACCCATATTTTGAACACAACACAATGCAAAGCAAAGATTTTTGCTTAAAACTTGAGCATTAACTGTTAGAGTCAACCCTGATTGTTACAAAAATAACACACCGAAAATAAAAACCACCGGATGGATTTTAATGAAACTTCCAGAAAGCAATTATTGTCTGCACATCTACAACTGATTAACCTATAGAGTTACAGCTACCTGATCTGTGGAAACACAAAAATGACTATAACTCAGTCAGTTTTTCAGATTTAGAGCTAAAATTTGATCTGGTAGTAGCTGTGAGTCATTTACTCTGAGAATGACATCTTGTCATATTGTATGAGATTGTGCATAATTCAAAATTTAACTAAAACCTCTACAATTCATTCATCATTTCTCAACTCAAGATGATATTAGTTCAAAACCTTGGCATGAAAGTCAGTGATATGCTAGGCCTTTCATTTATTTATTGAATAATCTCAATAAGGCAAACATCCATAAAATTTCACTGTAACGTCAGAAAACAGTTCTAAATTTTTACAGCATTAGATTAAAATGAATTCAATGACAACAAAAGCTTACATTTGTTTACATTTAGCAGCAAGCTGCTCCTGCATTCACATGTCTGTCTGTATGAGCATGTGTTGAGCAACATGTGAAACTCTGCGCCTGTTTTATTGTGAATGTAAATCTGATGTCAAGCTGAAAGCTGAAGAGGGAGCGTGTGGGTGGCAATCGCTTCCAGCTTAGACCCTCTGAGAGAACTGCGAGAGAGACAGAGTTAAAAGAGTGGGAGGGAGGGATGTAGACACACATGAGTAAGAGGTTGGTTAAAAAAAAAGAAGAAAAACTGTGTGTGTGTGTGTGTGTGTGGGTGGGTGGCTGTGCTCGCTGCTAAGTGCTCGTGTAGGAGTAGCAGAGACAGTGCAAGAGCAAGACTGTATGAAGCGAAGACAGGATGACAGCTGAAAAGAGGAAAAAAGGAGAGAAAGAACATTTGGGGGAGTGGTAACAAGAGGTAGAGCTGGAAGCTGCACTGAGGAAGGGGGATGGAGGCTGAAGAGGGAGTTGGTGTCTTAATAGTACTGGAATGCTCCGGGCTTTTTGTATGTTTGCCTTTGTTATGATGGAAAGCTGCTTGGCTCCCTGTTTGTTTTTGATCCATGAACTCTGACTACAAAAACAGGCAGTTTAACAAATAATATTCAGCAGACACTTCCAGAGTCTAAGTGCTGCCATCAAGAGCCACGCAGGTAAAACTGTAAGCTTGCATGTCACCCGCCACCTTCCAGGCCAGAGTTTCACACGAAGACAATCAGAAGGAATGGAGTTGTGGTCATTTTGGTCAAACGTTGTAAATGATATGAATCTGCATCTCATGCAATATTACGATATCCTGCAAGATGTGTTTTTTTTATTTTATTTGAACTATACAAGTTGTATGCTGTGAACAAAATGCCTCAGGGACATCAGAAAAGACATGTTTGAATTGATGTAACATAATAAAAGTGGCATTCCTTGAAGGAATCCATATCACCCACAAAAGTTCCCATGTGATCTGTTGAAACTTTACATATGTGCTGAGTTGTAAAGTTTAAGAAGCTGTGGCGGCCGTCTTTAATAGGTTTTACTCTCAGAGTTAATCAGGAACAGATATACATCCAGTGATGACTTTCTGAAAATTTTATTAAAATCCATTCAGTCGTTCACAGATGGAAAGAAAAACTATTGATCCAGAGCTTATTCATTCTCGACAACCTTTGTAAATTTTCTGTTATTTTAGCCTGAATATCTTAGAACCATTTAAATGTCTTTTACACATAATTTCTATTCATAAATGCTCACTGTGATGTCTCTTTGAACATATCTGTTTTCTGGTTCATCATCGTCACCCTAAGTGCTATAAATAAGTCAACATGGCCTCTTTGGAAACAAAATGATGCCCACCTCTTAAGTCTTGGTCTGCTGTTATTCTGGTAAAGTTTTCTGACTGCTCAAACCTACAATCTAAAGGACCTAATATGTAATAAGGTTAGAAGACAGAAACTTGATGTCAGACGCAGACAGCAGGCGGTTTTACCGGAGCCATCCCGGCTCTGCAGCATTTCCCCGTAAAACTGACATCTCTGTCAAAGTCCATTTGGCTTTTAGAACAACTTCCAACAGGAGGGAGAGAAAAACAGCTACAGCTGCGATACGGTTCCATAAATGAAACGTGGAGCTCAACGGTTTGCAGTATCAGGATCGCTTTGCTGAGGTTTCCCTGGTGGGTACAGAGCACTCACACTATTGTTGCCTCATTTCACCTGCTCACATTCCTGCACCGGTAGTGATGTAGCTGCCAGACAAAGAGCTGCTTTTACCTCAGAGTCTTACAGCCCAAAGGTACTCTGGCAGGTGGAGGAACTAGGATTTCTGTGCAGTTTGATATCAAACTCAGACAGACTCCTTCAACTGGAAGCTCAGTGGTTTGACGCTAAAACTATCTACCTTATCTGCAACCCCACTCAACATGTAAAAGGCATTAAATTGTTTAAGAAAGTTTGTTTTATAAGTGTCTGCATAGATGGAAAGATTAGAAACACAGTATGAATGCTTTGCCACCAGCCAGGGTTCTGTGAAGGTTAAAGGACTCGATAAAGGTGGAGATCATTTACATTTCAGAAGTTTAAAACCAAATGCCTAACTAAAGACAAGTTCTCCAAAACAGATGCTTTTAAAGGCATTATTCTAAGCAACACAAAAGTTTTCCTCATTTAACAAATAAAACATAACTGTTCACAAACTACCTGCCTAGCAGGTCAAAGATTAAAAAAAAAGATGATTGTTTGATTTGTTAGCTTTCAGAGTATTTGTTGTGGAAAACTTTCAGCTGCAACCACTTCAAGTTTTAGCTCAATATCTGTAAAATAAACTGGTTTGGGGCCATTTTTGTGTTTGCTAAGGTCAATAAGATGTGGCAGCCAATTTATGTAGTTTTACATCCAGTGATAACCTCCTGAGTTTCATAATAAATTAGCCCATTGTTTGTAAGATATTTTGCTAACAGACAGAGAAATGAACACACACACAAAGGGAATTGCATTACAGCTTGATGTTCATTGCAGCTGGCAATAAATGATCAATCAGGGAAATTAATTTATTAAGTAGCACCAGGATTATATAAGCTGGAATAAACTGTGGATCTTTAAAGTGTAGAAAAAAATGGAGCATCAAGAAAAAAACACAAGCAAGCAAAAGTAGGCACATGGAAAAATTATTGTCAAATAAAATATACCACAGTATTAGACGTAAAAAAGTTCTGTGTAAATGGACCGAAAAACCTAAAATACTGCTCTAAACAAGTCAAAGTGAAAAAACTACACAGATGGAAACAGAAAGTCAAGAGAAACTTTGAAAATATGAGCAATATTACCTAAATATGACCTATTTTGACTGCAGATCACAGTTTTGTTTTCACTCTTTAAGAACAGGAAGAGAAAAACTTGGTAGTTAACCCAAATCCTGCACAATCCTTTGTCTGGTCACAGCTGATCCGACCGTAAAAAACAGCTTCTGAATATTAGAATTCACAAAGATACGAATAAATACATGTTTTCCTTACAACTGTCTCAGCTCAACACACTATTACTTCACAGAGAATTTTATAGGTTGACATTTTCTTTGACAAAAGCAATTTTCATAAACCGAAGTGAGTAATATGTTGTCAGAACTTTGGTTGTAATGATAGTGCCACTTTGATGCTATTTGCTGTCATTGTTATTGATGTTTTAAAAATCTGAGGTTAACTTCTGAGCAGCACAGCTTCATACAGAGCTGTCAGTCACCTGATTATCTTCCCTTTGCTTTTATTGGAAGAGGTGAAAAAGTGACTTTTCTGCAAACACTGCAGCTTAAAATAAAAAGAAATAAAAGAGGGGTCTAATTTTGTCTCGTATTTGTGTTATTTTTGCTAAAAATATCAAAAATCTTCAGATTATAGTCTAAACAAGCTATTACTTGTCAGAGTACAGTATGTGTAATCTTCTCTATGCAGTGCAGGAGCATCAGCATGGAAAGGCAGAAGTGCCAGAAACAAAAAAAAATTAAAAAAAGACAGAAAAGATTTAGATAATGAAATGAAAAATAAAGACAAAAAAAACTATTTTAAAAATGCGAATAGAAAGACAAATAAAGATGCAGAACAAGTATTAATTTTAATATTACTGTTCTTTTCATGCATCAGAAATGAATTTCTTTGCTCACTTCCAGTAACAGCTCTCCTGATTTTACAGAAGTGTTGTCTGAAGAAATATTGTCAAACTGGTCATCTTCTGCATGTGAGAATAATTCATAATGAAGTGGGTGTCCACAGTGTTTTAAATTAGTGTCAGAACGCTACAAAAACCTTTCTATGATTTAGTTTATGTAAATATACACTTGTGTGACAGCTAAAATTGATTTTAGTACAGTTAACGTGTTTTTAGTCTTTTAATTTTAAAGAATTTAAGTTTTTATCCTAACAAAAAGCACAACTCTGCCACCTGCTGACCTGCAGTCTACCAGACATTTCAAAGGGAAGCTTTACAGAAAGGTTACTATGAAGAATTAATATCTTATCTGTTGTCCATGGCTTTTCGAATGGCCTGAGTTTGGAGAAAACAAGTTAAAGTCTGCAGAACAGATGAGCAAACAGTCAGTCTGAAGCCCAAAGTGGACTACTGTCATCTTAAAACAACTCAGATCTCAAAAATATTCATTTCAGTTTACGCAAGTGTCATTAATTAATTAGTATTAGGTGCCAATCATTGCACATTACACGACATTTCAGCAGAATTATTACACTATTCCTGCTGGAAGTAAACCCAGGCTGCACAGGAAGTGTTACAGTTAGCTGCTGCTGCCACTATTTGCACTTGTAAAATGAATAATCATAAATTTTGACGTCAGTAACAGTGTAATGCAAAACTAACGACAGTGTGAAGGTTTTTAAAACAGCGTTTGCTTGTACTGTATGACTTTGGCCTTGACTGCATTTAGACTATTTCTCCAAACTGAGGACATTTAAAATGCTATCTACTCCACCTTTCTACAGAACCCAACTTTGATTTTTCTGAGCTATCTCTTTAAGAACAGTAATTTATTCTCCACGTAATCCTAAAAGCACAGCTACATTATCTTTATGGATCCTTTGGGTGTTTTCAAAACCTTGTCAGTTTCTAAAATATTACATTTTCAAGTTATTCATATAATATTTACAACTATGTTATGACTAAAACCCAGAAAAAAGACAACAAGACTGCCAAAAAAAAGCTAAAATTGGGCTAAAATGAAGCCATAAAATGAACATTTTTACCTAAATGCATGAACGTAGACATAGAGATCTGTATTTAGCAGGAATGACAGCAAATATATTGCTTCCAACTGAGCTGAGCAGCCACACAAACATAATGACACCGTCACAACATAAGACCATGAACATACTGTGTGGTTAGAGTTTACATCTGTTTGGTCACAGTTTGTAACTCACGCCACGGGATTGGATTGATTTTACCCTCAGTATGAGTTTAAATCCTTCCTTTACTATGTCACAGACGCATCTTCTCCTCGGCTGACAGCCTCTAAATTTAGCCTGAAATACTCAGAACTAAACGAAGGTTCTGATTAGACCTCAGCACTGAAACTGTGTTCATTGTTCAGTGTAAAATCGAGCGAAAGTGGACCCAGATCCTGACACTTGAGGGCCCTGCACCATGATACGTTATGTTGGTACTGCTTGATGCACTTCAGACCTGCATTTCTGGTGTTCTTTTATCTTTATTCAAATTTGTCATTTTCACAGAATCTTCTTTTCATGGCACATCTAACTCAATATATATAATATAATAATATACAATATTGATAAAGCTCCTCGGATGAGAAGCAAAACGTCTTCAGCTACAGAATAAAAGTCCAGCTGTTTCTGTTTTTAACCTTTTTTTGGATTTTTCATGTTCTGGATGACTGATAATCTGCAGCAGAATAATCCTCTTTGTCATTTCAGTGATTAATGTGTCCTTAACTTTAAAATTTGTAAGATAAATTTGTAAACGGCTGCCAACTACCACAGGCTTTTGTTTATCTACGGAAACAGCCAAAGTGACTAAAAATAGGATAAATTTTCCTTCCATATTTGTTAATTTACACAGATTACAACCAATGTAACGCGGGTCAATCTCAAACACGGTTTTCAGCTGAGTGTGATGTTTATATTGAGTGCGGACCCGCATTTCAGAACTGCATTCACTATATCTGGAAAAAGTAAACTCTTCCAAACTGAACCACTTCATAAAGTTCAGGATAACCCTTTTTTATTTGATTTCCTACTTTGTGATGAGTTTCTGTTTCATTATAACATCGCACGAGGAAAATGAAAAGCAGCTGACTTTATCACAGTTTTTTGAGTGTTTTGTTGCATTTCTGGTTTTTAGTTCTGTCAATTCGTATTTCTCATTATGCATCTGTTTTCTGTTGTCTTGGTTTTTCTGACTGTCTCTGTTTCTCAGTTGATCTTTATTTCTGTTACCAGTTTTAAGTTTTTCCTGCTCATAGTTTCCCTCAGTTCCACCGTCTTACCTGCCACACACACCTGCTGTTCATCTGTATTCATCCCAGCTGTGCCCACTCACTAATCAACCGTTCCCAGCAGATAGAAGCCCCTGGTGTTCATTTTATGCTCTGTCAAATCTTTTTACATATCACCCCTTCTCAGACCTGGTTTCTGGCACCTGTAGCTCATGTTCTTGTTTTCATTTCTTAACATATTTTTAGGGATTTATACCTGTCTGTCACTTGCTGCTCTGCACTCTTGTCTTCAACCAAACAATCATATTTCTTCATATATCCAAAGAAAAATATACAGAAAGGAGCACAGAAACATAGAGCATAGAGAACAATATCTGCAACTCTCAGAAACATCAGAGGCTATGAGCAAAACTTCAAGATAAATGAATCTTAGAAAAGCAAAAATCAAACAAAGATAAGAATGTCCTACCTAGATCAGGTGGGTCTCTTGTGCTTTATGTCCAAACGTCTGAAGATTAGGTTTCCAGTTTATAGAAGGAGACCTCACAGAAAGTTGGTGTCAGCAAAGGCTGAAGGTGATCTCAGCCTAAATGCCTCTGGGTCTCTGTATCAGCCTAAAACCTCTGCAGCTCTGAGGATTGCGCTGCATTCGGTCAGGTATTGCCACTTGTTCTGAACTCCAAAAGCACACAGTGATACAGATGTCTAGAAACAACTGAACGTGTCTGCAATCAGCACCTGCCAACAGGTGTTAATGAAACCACAGGCGTCTATCTGCTGGTCTGAGAAGCAGGTGACCATCCTCTGGTGGCTTTATAAGGCTGTGGGAAAGTTCCAGATGTAAAAGTATTGCTCAAAAAGTCAATGCAGCCTATATAAAAAGAGGAATCAAGGGAACTAAAGCAAAGCAAACAACTCCACTATAAAACTAACTCCACTACAAAAGCTCAATGCTGCAAAAACACTTTCAGGTTGCAAATAGAAATATGAATCAGTGTATGACCTTTATATCTAAATGAATATAAGATAAATCATCTACCTTTGAAGGCACCTAGAATTAGGGCTCCTTCTAGGTATTTGGATATATTAAAAGAACAAAGATTCAATAAAATTTCCAATACATTTTGGTAAAATGCTTTATAAAGGTCCTATAAAATTACAAACTATAGATTTTAGAGATATATTAAGGAAATGGTATTTCCTTGGACTATTTAATAGATAAGAAAGGCCATTAAGTGCAATTATGTGACCACAGACTAACTACTGAGCAGCACTGACACACTAAACATCCCTACATGAAGATATTTAGGATTTAGACTAAAACAGGTCAGACTACAGAAACACAAGCAGAAGGTTGAAGTGGGCTGCTTGGCCTGATGGTGGGAGGATGTCTTGTCAACTGCAAAGGTAAATTCCCAACTGCGAGCTTTTACTTTTCTAAAGTGCTAAATTTACTGCAAATGCGCCCCAGAAGTGCCAGCCTGAAGGGTTATGGTTAAAAAGTAGGCCGCTGTTCGTTATCCCGCATCCTCAGATTAATTAGTGAGAGGTAAGACGACAGGGGAAAAACAAACACTCCCAAAGCCAGCTGAGTGTTATAATTTCACACTGAGGCAGCGTTCATCCTCCCCCCGCCTCCCCCCGGCAGCAGCAGCCTGCTTCTGGAGCTCCGGCAGCAGCGGCTGGTCCGCGGCGGGCAGTCCGGATGAGAGCTCCCTCTCCCCGGCCTCTTCCCGTCCTCTCTCCCCGGCGCCCTCCGGCCCGAGCCCGCACGCGCAATCCCGGTGACCGACAGAAGATCCGCTGAGGGCAGTTCCTCTCATCTTTTAGACGGGAATGTTTTTGAGCTGGTCTCGTTAGTGCGCGCCCGCCTTGCGCATGTCAGGAGATGAACTTGCCAGAAATGGAAAGATGGGTGTGTTAAAGGCAGTTTAAATCTGATCAAAAGCTGTGGGAGAAAGAGCTCCGTGTCTGGAGGCGCAGCGCATGATTTGTGTGCGTGAAAGTGCGGTGCGACGTAGGCTGGTCTGTGTGTGCGTG
The DNA here is from genome assembly GCF_001649575.2 of Kryptolebias marmoratus. Taxonomy (NCBI): domain Eukaryota; kingdom Metazoa; phylum Chordata; class Actinopteri; order Cyprinodontiformes; family Rivulidae; genus Kryptolebias; species Kryptolebias marmoratus. The sequence goes on from NC_051445.1 coordinate 1,757,238, forward strand.
CGCCAGAGCTTGGCTCTGCGCCTTTTTCTTTTTTTTTGCTTTCTCTCCAACGTGCAACCAGCCTCAGAGCAAACAAAAACGGAAGCTTCAGTTCCCAGTGCAGAAAGTAGATCACATGAATGAGCACCGAATACCTCCTTGTAAGGAAAAAAGACAAAAAAAAAAAAAAGATTGGTTACAAAAAGTCTAAAGGCAGCCGTGCTCATCCATCCCAGAAGCTGACAGGCGCTGATCGCAACTTAGTCCCTCGTCCTCATCATTCCCACCAAACGGCGCTTCATCCTCAATTAACCCTCCTGGCAAGTGAGCAGATGATTAGGCAGTGCCTCCTGCCTGCTGCACGGATGGAGATAATCCTGCACAGGTGGACAGCAGGACAGCAGCGCACCGATGCCCCGCGCTCCAGTCTCTGAGTATCTCCGACAGAGAGGGAGAAGCTCAGAGAAGGATGCTCAGGAGGGGTGGGGCTGCATGGATCCCTGCAGGACCAGGACTCGTTTTAAACAGAAGTACTTCTGACTTTCTGCCTCTCGATCATTTCTTGTTACCTTCTGTGGAGCAGGAAGAGCAGCGTGGAGTTCAGAGCCAGGAGCAGCTGAGTGGGAGGTTTGAATGGATTTTACAATCCCAATCCAAAAACCTTGGGATATTGTACAAAATGTAAAAAAAGAAAAAACCGAATGCAAGGGTTTGCAGATCTCATAAACCCATATTTTATTCCCAATGAAACATAGTAAACATTTTAAATATTAAAGAACTTGTACAATTTTTTTTAGAAAGAACAAATCATTTTGAATTTTATGGCAGCAACACATCTCAAACAAGTTGTGACAGGACCATCTTTCCCTCTGAGAAGCATCCTCTTTTCTTTTAACAACAAACTGTAACATCTAGCAGCTGAGGAGAGCAGCTGCATCTGCCCAGGCCAGAGGCTCTAATGCACCCCCATACCATCAGAGAGGCAGGCTGACCTCAGAACAGTTCTCCTCTTTGGTCCAGAGGAGACACATCTGTTCACATCTGGCTTCTTCTTTGCCTGATAGAGCTTTAAGCAGCATTTGTGGACGGCACGGTGAGCTGTGTTTACAGACAGTGTTCCTGAGCAGAACAGAACCAGAACCTGATCACCAACATCCATCCTTGACCTTTGACCTCAGAGATTTCTCTGGATTCTGTAGAACTGTAGATGATGGGATATTCAAAGTCTTCCCAAATGTTTGTTGAGAAAAATTATTCTGAAACTTTTCTATTTTTTAGACACAGTTTTTCTCAGCCTGGTGAACCTCTGCCCATCTTTACTTCTCATAGATTCATCCTCTCTAATATGCTCATTTTAAAACCTGAACCTCTGACTGACCTGCTGACAATTAACCTAAAAAGTTGCAAAACTCTCCTCCGGCTGTTTGTTGTTCGTACCACTTTAACAGCCTTTGGTTGCCCTTGAAACAACTTTTTTGAGACGAGCAGCTGATATAGAATTCAAAATTACTTTATTCCCACCCCCCTCAAAAAAAACTTTTTAGTTTCAACATTAGATATGTTTAATTTGTTCCACTGTGAATAATCTACACCACCTCACTGTTCTTCTTACTCACCTTCAGGCAAACACTGACAAGTCAAAATGATACTTTTGCTGATTCCAAGCAACACTCAGCTTTTCATAAATCTATAAGTTCAGCCTGCAAACTACTGAGATCCAGCAGATGTTAAAGTTTACAAGTCAGCTTGTTCAGCTTAGTGTGACTGATGCAAACCATCAGCGGTAGATCTGTTTCCATGACAACTGTTGGTTTGAAGCAACTTTTTCGACCTTCATGTTAGAATAACGCAGCACACTGTTGCTGTATTTAACACAATGTAGTCCTTTATCACTGACTGGCCTATATGCACGAGTTAGAAACCGTACTGCACACATAAAGCCTATTTTTGTGTCATTTAACACAGAAAACATTCACATCATGCTGAAAAAAAGACACTACAGTATGCAGCAGCTTCTCTGTTTAAACAGTGTTTCGATCATCAGCATCTTCAAAATCAGTTTCAGACTCCACAAAACATTTCACCTACCTCCTACCCCCTCCTGTAATTGTATTCTTCTCCTCTCCTTTTGTCTTTCGTCCCCTCCTTCTCTTTTCTTCTTCCTTTGTAGCTCACTCTCTCTAAACAGTTTGTCTGCTCTATAATTATTTCCATGGTTACCATTAAAGATGGCAAGTTAAGCCTGATGTACTATGGTAGTAATCTCTTCCTCTCCTCCGCCTGTTCCCTCCGTTCTCTCCTGTCATCTGTCGCTTTCTTCCTCCTCTTCTTCTTCTTGTGTGACGCTGCTAGTTTCAACTGCCTTCTCTTATCTGCTTCCCTTCAACACTACTCTTCATGTGCAAACTGCTTAAACCAACATTTAATTTGGAAACCGATGCAACTTCAGTCAACAAACACACGCAATCCATACGTAAGCTCGTTAGTCGATTTGTCCTAAAAGCATTAATCACAAAAAACAACCTGCGTTCTCCTGCCTCATGTTTGATTACACGGTAAGAGGCTGCATTCTGACATTCTGATGCTTCATTCAAGCATCACTGCCTTCATTCATTCATTCATTTTTCAGGATCATGTAATGCTAAATTCCTTTGCACTCAACAGAAACACAGTTCATCAGCAACAGAAAGAGCAGTGGAAATTATTTGCATCACGTTTTAAGCAACAATCTGCACTTTGCATATAGAGACAACTCGTTTATCATCTGTTAGGATTACCTGCCAGCCCTTACTACCACACCAATCTTTAGTTCAGTATCTGTAAAACCAACTGAGTTATAACTAATGTTGGCTTTCTGTGAGTTCTTTAAAATCCAACCACTGGTTCATAAGATATTTTTCTAACACAAATAGATAAACACAAACGCAAGTAATTACATAATCAGACAATCATCAAAATAAATTGAAACTAAATTGTTTTTTGTTTCATCCAGATGAGGGTTATTGCAGATTTTGGTTTATTGAGGTTTTTGCACATTCTTATCAGATCATCTGATTCCAGCCAAAAGAAAAATGGGGCCATCATGAATTAATCTTATGAAACAGAAAAAAAAAAAAAAAAAAAAAAATCGGTCTTTATACATTGTGTCACGTTTAGGGGTCCAAAACAAAAACTTTTCAAGATCTAGGACTGAGCTGGGATCCCTGGTTGCTTAGCAACATGGTTGCATTTGGGAGTCAACAGGAAACCACTCAACGCATACAAATGCTATTTTTTATTGATTTTAGTTTAGTGCGTTATCTTTTTTTTCATTTTGTTGTTAATGATGAACATCTAAAATATAAAATGATTAAATTAAATGAGTAGAGAGCCATTAAAACTTTTCATTAATGACTAAAATTGTGTCAGAAATTGGGCAAAATTAACATTCACAGAATGAACAATCCTTTTTGTCAGATTCATGATGAATAATTTTTTTTTTTTTACAATTTTCAGTCATTGTGCACATTGGCCTGATTTCCAGTCCAATCGTTGCAGAAGGTTTAATAAACACACCCTCAGTTAAACATTTCTAAATAAAAGCAATGAGCTTCAATAAGTCAAATATGGCAATAAAAACAACATTTTACTAAATTTACTGTGGTGATTGGTGGTTTTGGTGTGTGTTTGTGTGAGTGCTTCCTGGTGGGCGTCTCCTGAGCAGGTGTACGGACGTCTCATCACCACTCCTCCCACACCTNTGAAGACCAGACCAGCGCTGGAGCATTATTTACCATGTGGTAAAGTGCAGAGCCTGAAGGAAACTTTGCTGTGTTATTCGTGTACTCTCTGTTGTAATCCTAGTCTGTTTCTTCGTGTCTTCAAACCTGTGTTCAGGATTTCCTGCCCATCTGGAACCAGTCTGGTCTGCCTTCAACTGCCGGCCGCCTAATTAAGTACTCACCTGCTTAACTGAATCTGGCTGTTCCTGCAACTACTGCCTCCTGGGTTCTAAGACCGGTCAGTCGCTTGCTGAGACGTCACCTCACCTGCACCCTGGAATACTCACCTCACCTGGACCCCGCTCTCTGGGACCTAGACCAGACCACCGCTGGACAAGGATCGATCTCATCATCTGCTCTGTGTTCTGGACTCCGACCTGTTCAGTAAGAACTATCCCAAGGAATATATCTGTGCCATACCTGCTGTTCCTCTCCTCACCGATCCCAGACTCACCTCATTCTCTGCTCCTCAGGTCCTGGTTCCGGTTCCCTCCTGTAAATATTCACTACACTGTAAATAAATCCACTTATCGATACCTGCTGGTTTCTGCGTCTGTCTGTTGCCGAACTGCTCACCTGGGTACTGTTCAGATCCTGACATTTACAAATTCAGTTTCTTTCTAAAGCAGGCTGGGTTGCTATGGATGAAACATGATTTACAAATAAAGTTTGTATTTACTTGTTTTTGCTAATTTAATCATGAAGGAAAGAGGCTGAATTAGAATGAGCTAGTTCGTAGAATGAATCTGAATTAAATTATAATGAACTGAATTCTGATAAGACTAATTGAGTTGTGAATAATTGTACTTTTTTTTTTTTTATAGTGAAGATTTCTGATATATTTTAGTTAAAAATTGGTGCTATCAAAACCAACTGAAAATAATTATTTGGTGAAAAGTGCAAACTGGTGTTGAATATTGCTATGACGGTATCAGTTTCAAGAAATCCTCATGTTCTGTCATTACATGTGTGGCTGTGGGAATTCAGGGTATTTGGGTTCTTCTGATTGCCAAATAAATATTATATGCATTCAGTTCATGCATGTGATTTACTGGAATACTTTGCAAAATTGATATTGCACTTTTGCATTATATTTTTGACATACTGTACAGCTGTTAAAAGTGAACAAATGCAATATTATTTACCTTGTTAGAATTTTCTTTTCTATTGAATTGGCTGCATAAACTCCTTATTTTAAGAGGGGGAAAAAAAACAATTGCTTATAAAATTGTGATATTAAACAAGCTTCTGAAATTGACATTTAATCCATAAAAAGCTGGACTCTGTCTCCCAGGGAACCGTGAGGGAGTTTGAGTCATTGGGGTCATCTGACTCTGCCATGTCTGACACACTCTCCTCTGTCAGTCCAAACCCGGCCAAGCAATCAGCTCCACTTCTAGTGGTACTAGACACCAGCTTGTGTCAGCCCCCATGTTTCAGATGGAGAGGTAGCATGGGGGGTGTGGGGCTGACAGGAAGAGTTGTAACAGGAATCACGTGGTGACAGCCCGACTCCTGGAGAAAATGGGAAGAAGGAAGGGAGTCGGAGTGCAGGAAGAGCTGCTGAGAAAGTCTTGTAATCTAAGACAGGATGATGGATGGTTGAACACGGAGGACAGGACTGTACATGTGCACACTGCCGCCACGCCGGGCCGCATGTCAAGACACGGCGACAGGACCTGCAGTATGGTGGTGTGGAATGAGCTGCCAGGTTCACACAGGTGCTTCTCTTTTTCACCTCTGTCTGGCCTCAGGTTAGGACCTGATCCACTTTACTAACTTAACTGGACAGTGATTAAATAAATGTTTACAAGAGAAAATAACAGCTTAGCACAAATTTATATTCCATGGATGTTGTTTTAGCTTTGGCTGCTCCCTTCGTCTGCAAACTTTGCACAAAAAATTTGGCAATTGTTTTAAACGACACAAGCCGGGCTCGAACCTGCAGCCTCAAAATTACAGAGTATGGCTCTGACCACCGAGCCACCAATTCCCTGATATCTAGAGCAGTTTTTGGTATTTGTGCATTCTCTCAGGAACTAAAGAGGCTTCTGTGGGCTGGGTGAACTACTGAGGAGACCAAAACTAGCATATCGCATCTAGACTGAGACTTAAATCGACAGAAATGTTGCAGCGGGGCGCGTCATCGGCAGCAACATACAGGACATGTCAAGCTGTAGTTGGTTGTACAACACAAATCAGCTTAAATAAGCTTAAAATTCTTTCTCAGCAAAGAAGCTTCTCCTAAGTAGCGGCTCTCCAGACAATACCTTTTCTTTTGCGATGGTCTTTTGGGTTGTATGTCTCCTTTCCTCATCCTGTTTTTTACTTTTGATATGAAACAACACTACAACTGAACCAGAGAGAAAGAACAAAAAAATGCATCTATGCTTTTTTTTTAAAAAAAGAAAAAGGCACAGAAGAACTGCTATGGGAACACAGGTTTTGATAAAATAACACAAAGGTGTGACTGAATAAACACAATCACGATGAAGTTGAAATGAATTTGGATGGCTTTAGTTTCTACGGTTTGTCTTCTAACAAATACCAGTTATAAATAAAATGAAATCAAACAGCTAATAATGTTTAAAATGCTTTTTTTTAACTCCTTAATGGTGGAACAGTGGTTTTAGCACCTGTCATCTCACAGCAGGAAGGGTCTCAAACTGTGTGTGTGTGTGGGGGGGTGTTTTTGTTTTTTTGTTTTTCCTGGAACTTAAATCCAAAAACATCTTATTTTGTTAATTGGACATTTTAAATTGATGTGTCTTAAAATAACAATCATGATGAAAGAAGTTTATGTTGCTAAATTTAATTGTATTTTATATTCTTGTTTCTGTTCTGAAATAATCTATGATTGTCTGAATTGAGACTTTTAAACTAAAATTCAAAACTTCCAGCTTTTTAAGATAAATTAGTTTTTTGTTTTCTGTGACACCCTGTGTTTGCAAGAATCAATGAACAGTAGCTTTTCACTTTGTCATAAACTTCATGACTTTCTGCAGATTTTAATCGGAGCACCTCCTAATAAAATCCCACATTTCCAACCTCTAAAACACAGCCACCTGCTGACGGTGCAGCATCCGCCCACACCGGCACATCTCTGCTGTCCAGATATCACAAAGTCATCTGTGAGTCATCGATACTTGCCAACTGCTGCTGTGTTCGAGCACGTGGAATAATCCGGAGATGCTGATTAACATCCAACTATTTTACGTCAATACTTGGGTACATATCTGTGGATTCAGTCGTGCTGAACATGACTGTTTAATTTATTCAGACTACCTGATACCTTTACAAGAAATTCATCTGACCTTTTGTTGTTTTTAAAATCGCTAGAAATTCATCCTGACTGAATAATTATAAACACTTCATAATATATACACACACATATATATATATATATATTTAGGTTTGTTGAAATGCAGGAAAAGAGATGTTAATGAAAAAAAGTGCATTCAAACCAATTATCAGCCACAAAGTCTGATTAAAAGCAGAAGAAAAGCAGTGATGCACCAACAAGAACATCTAGAATTAGATGTTTTCAGCAGAGATAAAAATATAAAACTTTGCACTGACATATGTTAAACCTGCATGAGAACATGAACATATTGCTGGCTTTGTCACATCCACCTACACTCGTTTTGGAACCAAACTACTTGTGGGAATATTGTGCTGTAAAGCCTTAACTCAGACCCTCCGAGTCGCCTCTTTTTATTTGCCATCAATGCTGAAACGCTGAGAGGGAAAAATGTGAACAGAGCCAGGTGATGCCTTCCAGCGGGTACATAATGGCTCACAGATTATAGACAGATTTGTTTTTTGTGTTGAGGAGTGAGAAACAGAAACCTACTCATACAGACGCACATCTTCCTCCGGGGTGAGGAAGACTGAACAGCAGCCTTCAGGTGACAGTGAGACACAGAGCTGGTGTTGGCCGGAGAACATCTCGCTTTTTGTTTCGTGATCAGAAAACAAAAAATACAAAATTCATTTATTATCCTTTTATTTCACTTCTCTTCTCCTTTCTAGTCCCTGTTTTTCCTCTCAATTTGCTGCGTGCAGATATTAAATTAAAATGTTTTCAATAAAAACACTGTAAGACAGATATTAGGGAATATGGGGAAGCAAAGATGTTTGTACGATAAAATCACAAAAGAGCAGATGGAGAAAGAAATCTCAAATATTTGCCCACCGTCTTTCATGCCAGAGATTTAGACGAAGATCATCTTCTGTCAAACCTTGAAACTAACAACACGTGCACGCTCACGCTCACGCTCAGAGTGTTGAGGATAACGCTCAGCTACTACCACACCACGTTTTAACTCAGTATCTATAAAACTGACTAAATTATAGCTATTTCTGTGTTTTCTCATGTCAGTTGGCTGTGTCAGCCATCTTGAATTGAATTGACTCCAAAGATTACTTTCTGCAAGTTCCAATAAAATTCATCCAGTGGTTTATTGGATATTTTGCGAACAGACAGGAGTGATCCATCCATATATCCATCCATCCATCCATCCATCCATCCATCCATCCATCCATCCATATGTCCATCCATCCATCCATATGTCCATCCATCCATCCATCCATCCATATGTCCATCCATCCATATATCCATCCATCCATCCATCCATCCATCCATCCAT